>NC_068443.1:40899786-41046560 GCF_023373465.1 Oncorhynchus keta
AGCTGAGCAGACGTTGACAAACCCGAGCTCTTCAAAGTTATTATATTTTTACCTAAATAACAACGTTGAAACAATATTCTAACATCGGCTGATAAATTGTCAAGTACTTACCTTCCCAAAAGAGCCATGGACCTCCGACCGAGAGGCAAGAAGGACAACCAAAACGTTGTTGATTCCCAAGATAATGATAACGCTACAACTAGCAAGATTAGCATTAGCCCTCATATCTCAGACGACAGTTCGACTGTTGCTCTCAGCAGCCTCTTGCGAGCCTGCCGACATGCTGGCTACTCTCCTCCGGGAAATTCAGGATGGTAACAGAGGTCTTTCTCTGAAAATTGATAAGAAATCGTCTGAACTCCATTCTTCCATTGACGACCTGAAATCCTCCATGAATGATCTCCTTTTGAGAACGACTGAGGCAGAGTTGCGCATTAGCACAGTTGAAGATGCCATCGCTAGACACGACCAGGTCTTGATACAACTGCAAAAGGACAATGCCTACCTCAAAAACAAGGTAGATCAGATGGAGAACCAGAGTAGACGTAGTAATATCCGTGTGGTGGGCCGTGACCCGAGTCCGTTTCTTCACTCAATGGATCCCGGAGGTCCTAGGCATAATCAACTTCACCAAGCCGCTGGAAATCGAACACGCCCACAGAACATCAGCACCGAAACCCCGGCCAGATGAGCCCCCACGAGCCGTCCTGATCAGGTTCCTCCGTTTCCAAGACAGAGAGAAGATACTGCAGCTCGCAAGAGCCAAAGGGGACATCACCATCGATGGAGAGTCAGCCTTTTCCCAGATATGAGCGCGGATCTCGCCAGACGCCGCAAGCAGTTCAGACCTGCCGCCAAAGCACTGAAGGAGAAGAACATCACCGGCTACCTCATCCACCCTGCGCGGATGAAAGTTCAGTACAAAGGCTGAAGCCATCTCTTCAACACACAGGGAGAAGTGCACACTTTTCTCAAAGAACTGAGCAACGTCTGAGCCAGGACGGTCTCTCTGGGGGATCAAATTCAGTTCGTTTGTTTTCTCTTATCCGGATTGAACTGCTGGTATCTCACGGTCACTATAATTGATTTGTACATTTTCAACTAACCGTATCTTCCCGGGGTGAGTTCTATTACATTTACAGGAGAGTATATTTTGGTTTAGTCCATATCTACTGGGCGAAGCAATAAGTGGGTTTAGGCCCACTGCTTTCCCCCTCATTTATGTTAATCTTCCGAAAAGAGACTCAAGCATCCCTTACCGTGGGCAGTAAATATTCAGCCATAAATATCTATTCACAACGTTTGTTTTCAATTTAGAGAGCTCGCAGGTTTTAGTTTACGCCAAGGTTTAGCTAGTAAGAGCAAGATGGAAAGCGAGCAGCAACGTATCTCTACAAGTGTATTCATGTTTGATTGTTGGGATTGTTGTTTTATTCTGACAATCGGGGTGGGTGGGATTTTAATATTTTTTTCTTCCTTTTTTCTATGTTTATTGTTTCCTTCCTAAAGAGACACACAGGTCACTTTTGTGCTCAAACCAAAGTTGAAACATTTCCTAATTATCTGCATATGATAGATTTCTATTCAGTTACATATTTGAAACCCAACCTATGCTTAATCCACTAAAATATGTCACATTCAACGTAAAGGTCTTAACAGCCCGATTAAAATGGAAAAAGGTCTATACATACCTTAAGAAATTAAAGGCTGACATTGTGTTTTTTACAAGAAACACATCTTACAGCCAGTGAACACAAGAAATTGAAGAGGGAATGGGTAGGACAAGTTTTGCATCCTCTTTTAACTCCAAAGCAAGAGGAACTGCAATTTTGATAAGTAGACACATCCCCTTCTCGTCAACAACACCATCTCTGATCCCTCTGGCAGGTTTGTTTTGGTGCAGGGGCATATGTTTTCAGAGTCTTGGACCCTATTGAATATTTATGCTCCTAACTTCGATGACCATATGTTTATTCAGAATGTCTTCCTTCAGGTTGCTCAAGCACCACCAGGATGGCTACTGGTTGGAGGAGATTTTAATTTTTGCTTAGATACAGTTCTTGATAGGTCTTCTGATAAACCCTCACTTCTTACCAAAGCCGGCAAGCTCTCCATGTCATTCATGAAAGATCTCAATTTACTAGACATCTGGAGACAGTTGCACCCACAGGTTAGGGACTACTCTTTTTATTCACACCCACACAAGACACACACACGCATAGATAACTTTTTACTTTTGACACAACTGTTTCATAGAGTGTTAGATGTCGAGTATCTCCCCAGATTGCTTAGTGACCATTCTCCTCTGGTATTATCAATCTCCATTCCTACCAAGGTAAGTGGAGCATATAGATGGAGACTAAAACCTACACTCCTAAAGCAACCTGAATTTTGTGCATTCATCAAAGAGCAGATCAATATTTTTTTACTTTGACAAACAAACCCTCTGCTCCTGACAGCTTCATTCTTTGGGACACATTGAAGGCCTATCTGAGGGGACAGATTATTTCCTATACTAAAGGGCTGTAGAAAAAACACGGTGCGGAACTGAGTGCCCTTGAATCTGAAATCTCCGAGCTAAAGAACCTACCAAAGAGGCCCGACTAAAAATCTATACAGGCTTTTGGTAAATAAAAAACTTAAATATAATATTCTGAACACATATCAAGCTGAGAGGGCCATCACTAAATCAAAACAGCTTTATTATGAGCTTGGAGAGAAAGCTCACAAAGTATTGGCATGGCAACTGAAAGCAGAGGAAAGTAAGAGGACAATTAATGCCATAGAAACTCTTACTAATGAGATATCTTTCGACCCTACTGAAATTAATAATACTTTTAAGAAATACTATGAAGACCTCTACACTTCCCAATCAAGCGATGATCTATCAGAGATCGACTCCTTTCTCTCCTCTCTCAACCTCCCATGCTTGTCAGGGGAAGACAGCGAGTGCCTGAGTGAACACTTCTCATTTCCTGAATTGTTGGAGGCCATTAAATCCTTACCTTCTAATAAATCTCCCGGGGAGGATGGCTTCCCTCCAGAGTTCTATAAAGAATTTAGGGAGCTGTTGGTCCCCTACCTTATGGAGGTACTTAAAAAAGCCAGAGAAGACAACTGCTTTCCAGAGTCCTTCTCTCAAGCAGTGATTACTGTAATCCACAAGAAAGGGAAAAACCCGCTAAAGTGCGCCTCCTATAGACCAATCTCTCTCCTTAACACAGATTGTAAACTGGTCACCAAGATGCTATCTAAGAGACTGGAGTCATGTCTTCTCCTGTTGGTCAACCCAGATCAGACTGGCTTCATAATTAATAGATTGACCTCCAATAATCTCAGAAGGTTCTTTGATATAATTCACCTTGCTAACAAAAACAAAATACCTAGTGTCACAGTCTCCCTCGACGCTGAAAAGGCCTTTGATAGGGTTGAATGGCCATACCTCTTTCGCGTCTTGGAAAAGTTTGGTGTAGGTACCGTGTTTGTAAATTTGATAAAATCACTCTACAAATCTCCTAAAACTAGGATTGCTACCAATGGGATTACTTCCGCCTCTTTCCCTCTTTATAGGGGGAACAGACAAGGTTGCCCAATTAGCCCCCACCTCTTTGCCCTCGCCATCGAACCATTGGCTGAGGCTATTAGAACGTGCCCTGACATGCATGGCTTTGAGGTGGGCCCCCATACCCATAAATTATCACTCTTTGCGGACAACCTTGTCTTATTTCTAACAAACCCAGAACACTCCCTCTCTCACTTGCAGATCCTACTACAGTGTTATAGTTCTTTCTCTGGATATAAGGTCAATTTTGATAAAAGTGAAATCTTACCGTTGTCTGTCTTTGACCATCATACCATCAAGCACAAGTTTCCTTTTAGATGGTCGCCTATGGGCTTCACATATTTGGGCATAATGGTGGATGGTAATCTGAACAACCTCTATAAACTCAATCTGGCCAGTTTGTTGCAAAAGGTGGAGGTTGACCTTTGTAAATGGATGGACTTACCTCTCACTCTACTGGGTAGAATCAATGTAATTAAAATGAATGTCCTGCCCAGGTTTCTATATCGGTTTCAATCTCTCCCTATCCCTGTTCCCGCAGCATTTTTTTCCTCTCTCGACAAGCTGACCAGACGGTTTATCTGGCACGGCAAAACCCCTAGGGTTGGCCTGGATAAACTGACCCTTAATTACAGTCAAGGGGGCTTAAACCTCCCCAATTTTAGAATGTACTACTGGGCTGCACAGTCTAGGTTTCTGGCTCAGAGGTTTGACAATGGTCCCTCTCCCTCATGGTTGAACATTGAAAAGCTTGAGGTAAATGATGACACTGGGGCAGATTTGTTTTACAAATGTGACAGAAAATCTATAAAAAACATCACAGACAACCCTTTAATCATACATTCTGTCCTGGCATGGTGCAAACTGCATGAGCTGTTCGGACAATGGGGATTCCTTTCCTCTAAAACCCCTTTATGGAACAATAGATTGATCCCTATGTTTTTCCAGAATAGTAACTTTAGACCATGGTCTGATAAGGGGGATCACTCTTCTGGAACATTGTTACGGGGAGGGAGTTCTTATGTCTTTTGATCAGCTGAAACAGAAATACCACTTGCCTAACAGGGACTTCTACGAAACTTTATTAGGGTGACTCTCAAGGGACAATGGAACCTACCTAAGATGTCACCTATTGAACAACTGACACGCAGACCAACCACTGTTCAAGACCATTTCCCGTGTTTACAATGCTCTTATGTCAGGACTAACACTGCCTGGGCTAGATAAACCCCGACTTGGATGGGAGAAAGATCTGGGTATTGGTATTGATGAGGATCTATGGAGTGACCTATGCAGGGATGGGGATACATCCACATTGAACTCCAGATACAGACTGATCCAGTTTAATTTCCTCCATCAGCTCTATATCACCCCATCTAGACTGCACAAGTTCAACCCAGATATCTCCTCCCTATGTTTTAGATGTGGCTCAGATGAAGGAACATTCCTCCATTCCACTTGGCAGTGTTCAAAACTACACCGTTTCTGGCAGGGGGTATGCGATACCATATCCTCAATTCACGGGGTTGCATTCCCTTTAGACCCGGAGGTCTGTCTACTGGGTAACTTTACTAACACCAATCTTAGGCAAAGCCATACTATAAAGCTAACAGAAATATTGCTAGCGATTGCCAAGAAATGTATTGCCTTGAAATGGAAATTGGATTCCTCCCTGCCAGTTGCAATGTGGCTATCGGAAGTTAATAGTTGTATCCCTTTGGAGAAAATCACTTACTGCTTGAGGAATAAGTTAGACATTTTACAGAATTTGGCAACCTTTTATTGACTATATGGAGAATCTCCCCCCACATCTCATTGATTGAATCTATATATAATCCTCACATAATGTTTCACATGTAACGTATAATATGTAGCCTACGGCAGGTGATCCAATGTCTCGTTATTTTTTCTTTTTTTTCTTATTGTATGTTTGTTTATATAATTATAATTTTTATTTTTGTTACGCTCGTCTGTTACTGTCACTTTGTCCTATCGTTGTCTATCTTTTCACTTTTGTTTTGAATGTTCTTATTTGGAAAATGCAAAAAAAACAAGAAAAAAAAAACTGTAAACTCTCCTTCCAGACTCACATTAAGCATCTCCAATCCAAAATTAAATCTAGAATCGGCTTCCTATACAAAGCATCCTTCACTCATGCTGCCAAACATACCCTCGTAAAACTGACCATCCTACCGATCCTCGACTTCGGCGATGTCATCTATAAAATAGCCTCCAACACTCTACTCAACAAACTGGATGCAGTCCCATACACTACCCACCATTGCGACCTGTACGCTCTCGTGGGTTGGCCCTCGCTTCATACTCGTCGCCAAACCCACTGGCTACAGGTTATCTACAAGTCTCTGCTAGGTAAAGCCCCGCCTTATCTCAGCTCACTGGTCACCATAGCAGCACCCACTCGTAGCACGCGCTCCAGCAGGTATATCTCACTGGTCACCCCCAAAGTCAATTCCTCCTTTGGTTGTCTTTCCTTCCAGTTCTCTGCTGCCCATGACTGGAACGAATTGCAAAAATCTCTGAAGCTGGAGACTCACATCTCCCTCACTAGCTTTAAGCACCAGCTGTCAGAGCAGTTTACTTAGCCTATCTGTAAACAGCCCATCTATCCACCTACCTCATCCCCATACTGGTATTTATTTATTTACTTTGTTCCTTTGCACCCCAGTATCTCTACCTGCACATTCATCTTCTGCCGATCTACCATTCCAGTGTTTAATTGCTATATTGTAATTACTTTGCCACCATGGCCTATTTATTTCCTTAACTTACCTTATTTGCACTCACTGTATATATACTTTTTGTTTTCTTTTGTTCTACTGTATTATTGACTATATGTTTTGTTTATTCCATGTGTAACTCTGTGTTGTTGTATGTGTCGAATTGCTACGCTTTATCTTGGCCAGGTCGCAGTTGCAAATGAGCCTACCTGGTGAAATAAATAAATAAAATAAATCCATGGCATTTTCCAATTATGTCCCTATTTTACAAGTCAAAAAAATTGAGAACCTTTCATAATGTTGCCAAACAAAGACTCAACAAACTTACCTGAGACTCCCTGTCTCTGCCAGTCTGTCCCTGCCCATCTGTCCCCAGCTCTGTGGTCTGTGTACCCTCTGTTGCCTGATCTGCCTAATGACATCATTGTGAAACATTTCCATTAGCATTTCACTTCTTTCTAATGAACATTTTATCAACTAGTCTTAGTCTACTAAGGTTCTTGCTTTGCGTTTTGGTGTACTGCAAAATACTCTGATGTCTGTCTTTTTACATTTTTCTACCTGGCAGGCTGGCTAGCTACACACACACACAGAGTGTGTAGGTTATTTACATACACTAGGAGATGGGCTTCTATCATCTTATATTCTATATGGGCTTCGATCTAAAAGGTAGCTAGCAAATGTGAAATGGATTGCAGTGACAAGAGATGACAGCTGTATGAGTTCACCATTTACACAACATATGCTGCAACCTTTTGTAATTTGAATATAGTTTGATTCATATTGGCTGGTTTCCAACAATAGCTCAATTTGCAAAGCTAGCTAGCACCAATTCTGTTTCTGTGGTCTTTGCTATAATCTTTGCTATTGTCAGTTTACTCCAAGATCGGCACACAGGTGCTTCAAAGTCCCATAGTGACAATTTAGCTTTTGCAACAAGACCATTAAAGATATTTAAGACAATAGTAGAAGAGAGTGTAGTTCTGTTCAGTTGGGAGTTCAGTTTATCGCTAACCTTATCACAGGGACTTTGAAGCACTACAGCTGCATGCTGATCTTGGAATAAACTGACAATAGCAAAGATTCCATCTTTGACGACGCCACATATATGGAATAGGTACTAGCTAGCTTAATAGTTAATGTCTGCCCGCTATAGCTCTGCAAATTCAGCTAGTGTGTGTGTAAACCCTGCCAACATAAAAAGAAAACATTGCTATGGCGCGATTGCTTGGATTAACCTCACGTCAGTTACGTGCATTGAGTGCCTTTCAGACAGTAGATACGAACCCTCTGTTACCTACCAGATAAGGAACTGGCAGTGGATCAAACCATTGTGAGGCAAAGGGTGGGGGATCGCAATCTTTTGAAACTTAAAAACACACTATTAAGTGTTTATAATCAGCACAAGTGCTTTCATTGCATATTATTCATATTATTGAAATTACATAGTTGTGTTTACATTGATATATTGGGGGTGACAAATCATATTTTTCGCCGGATGGGGGGGGGGTCGTGTCCCCTATGTATGCTCCTAAAAACCAATGAGAACCGTAAAAAGGCAAGTCAGTTAAGAACAAATTCTTATTTACAATGACGGCCAAACTCTGACAATGCTGGGCCAAATGTGCACCACCCTATGGGACTCCCAATCACGGCCAGAAGTGATACAACCTGGAATCTAACCAGGGTTGGTCGTGACACCTCTAGCACTGACATGCAGTGGCTTAGAATGCTGCGCCACTCAGGAGCCCACTCGGGATTTGCAGCGCATCGAGCGTCACAAATATAACTAGGGTTGCAAAGGGTCGGAAACTTTCTGAAAATTTTCCATGGGAAGTTAAGTCTGGGAATTTGGGGAATCTTTCCTTAAATTCATAACAGTGCACTTTTTTTGTGGGATACACATAAGGCAAGTCTAGGTCTTGTGGCATAAGTTGATTAAACTATCCCCAATTCAATGGAATTGCAACCTTCTGCATGCACAGTGCATTCTTCCATCACATATGCAGTGCACTCTTCCATCACATGTACTGCTGATTCTCAAGATCTTGCACATTAATGAGATGCTATTGAGCCCACACTACTACACTGTCTGAGCCAAGGACGACATGCTTTCTGATAGGTTTTCATTGCAATACTTGGGTGGGGTGAATATGTTTTATGACATGTTTTTGTTAACTAGTATATAGTAGCCTACGGCAAAGTGTGATTAAAACATTTCTAACTTATTAACAATTTATGCTAGTTAGTTTTTGCTACCATGTGGGTTTTAGCTTTCTTGAGCCTGCTAACAGTGTTAATTCACCTGTTTCCATACATGTTTCATTATAAAACATGTATCTTACAAAGTTGTTTAATCTAACTGCTTAACTATTTATCTGTACATGGAATTGTATTTGGGTTTTTAACACATTTTCCCCTAATCTTTATAGGAAAATTCCACGGGCACTATCTGATGTGTGGAGATATTTCACTGCAGCTAATGGAGAAGGAAAAGCTGTGTACATTTGCAAATACTGTGCCAAATCATGTGTGAATAATGCAACAAAGATGCAGAAACATCTGGTCAAGTGGATAAAGTTCCCTCAGCGCTCACAACAAGCAACTTCTGACAAAAGTTCCTCTACTTCTATTCGAGGTGAAAATGGTGAATCAGACACCTTATCGATAGCAACAGCTCATGGTCCTCCTGGAATCAGAAGTTTTTTTTTTTACTCAATGGAGGAACGGAGTCAGTGAAATCTGATAAATGTCTTGCTTGAGCTGTTCACATCTGATGCTCATATGCAATGTGTATTGGAAGTGATTTCTGAATGTACTTCGCCCAGCATACACCCCTCCAACCAGACATGCTTTATCTAGTAATTTGCTGGATGCAGAGTTCAACAGAGTTCAAGTGAAGGTCAAGCAAATTATAGAGAAAGCAGACTGTATTGCAATCATATCTGATGGTTGGTTGACTGTTCGTGGGCAAGGAATAATTAACTACATCATCTCCACCCCTCAACCAGTATTCTACAAGCGCACAGACACAAGGGAAAACAGACACACCGGTCTCTACATTGCAGATGAGCTGAAGGCAGTCATCAATGACCTTGGACCACAGAAGGTATTTGCACTGGTGACAGTCACTTTAGATGCTTGGTCTAAAGTGGAGGAGTCCTACCCTCACATCACACCCACTTGCTGTGCTGCTCATGCATTGAATCTGCTCCTCAAGGACATCATGGCACTGAAAACAATGGATACACTCTACAAGAGAGCCAAGGAAATTGTTAGGTATGTGAAGGGTCATCAAGTTATAGCAGCAATCTACCTCACCAAGCAAAGTGAGAGGAATAAGAGCACCACATTGAAGCTGCTCAGCAACACCCATTGGGGTGGTGTTGTCATCATGTTTGACAGTCTGGGGAAGGAGTCTCTCCAAGAATTGGCCATATCACAGTCTGCCGATATGGACAGCCCCATCAAGAGGATCCTCATGGATGATGTATTTTGGGAGAGAGTGGTAAGCAGCCTGAAACTCCTGAAACCTATAGCAGTAGCCATTGCACGGATTATGGGAGACAATGCCATCCTGTCTGATGTTCAAACTCTGCTTGCAGATGTAAGAGAAGAAATCCGTACTGCTCTGCCCACTTCACTGTTGCTCCAAGCAGAGGAAACTGCAGTTCAGCGTACATGTTGGACCACAAGTATGCTGGCAAGAGCATCCTGTTTGGTGCAGAGATCAATAAGGCCTATGGTATTATAACTACCATGTCTCGCCACCTTGGCCTGGATGAGGGCAAGGTTCTTGGCAGTCTGGCAAAGTACACTTTCAAGCAAGGGCTTTGGGATGGAGATGCAATATGGCAGTTGTGCCAACATTTCTCATCAGCCACCTGGTGGAAGAGACTTTGTGGATCTGAGGCTCTTTCCCCTGTTGCCTCCATCATCCTCCAAATCCCGCCAACATCAGCTGCCTCAGAGCGCAATTGGTCCTTGTTTGGGAACACACACACCAAATCACGCAACAGGCTGACCAATACAAGGGTTGAAAAATTGGTGGCCATCCAGGTAAATTTGATGCTTTTTGAGCCTGACAACGAGCCATCCTCAACAAGGTTGGAAAGTGACAGTGAAGATGAGGCCTCAGAGTCTGATGTTCAAGAGGTGGACATGGAGGAGGTACATGGAGAAGACATGGAAGCCTGAGAGGAAGACAACCAAAGCTTTAGTTTCTAGACTTTCATTTTACAGATTTATGTTGAAAATGTTTTTGGGAGAAGCGATAGATCATTGGGGATCATTCAATATTCCCTTTCTTTTGTTGTTCAGTGAAATCATCCCATGCGAAGAGTCAACTCATTTAATGGAAGTTCAATTTGTTTTTACATTTCTATTGGAAGGATTTAATAATTTGCAATTATCTACTTATGATAAGGTAAAAGGTTTATGTTTCTGTCCCCATATAATATGGTAAATATATCCAATGCAAAAAACATCTACATTTAAAAGGTATTAATATTAGTTTGCATATATTCTCGTTAATTCCCACGGAAAGTTTCCACCTCTGAATATTCCCCAAAATGTGCAACCCTACTGGTAGCCCCTGTATCCAGCCTCGTTATTGTTATTTTGTGTTACTTTTTTTCTTACTTTATTTTCTTATTTAATTTTTTGGGGCAAATATTTTCTTACTTGCTTTTTAAAATATTCTACATTGTTGGTTAATTGCTTGTAACTAAGCATTTCATGGTAAGGTCTACTCTACACCTGTTGTATTCTGCACATGTGACAAATACAATTTGATTTGATTTGAAAACACAGTGAACACCCTGAAATATTCATTAACAAAAAAGGACAACTGCATACACTGGGATTAGCATGTCTTCCCAAAGGTATCATGCTGTTTTGACCCGTAGGTCAATGTTTCAACCTTTTATCATCTTTTTAGCTGATTGCCACATTTTTGGGGGAGATTGTAATGATTTGTGACCGACCACCTCTATTCGGTCTTGTGAAGCAACATTTGAAATGCTTTTTTTTATATTGGGTAAAGGTAGAGACTCAGCGCTACAAAATGGTATATCGTAGTTAAGGAACAATGGGAAAGTAATTCTGCTTTGAAAGTTGATAAACTTGTAACCCCACCTTTGAGAAAAGGACCCTTGAATGTTTTGGTACACCTACTAGAGCTCTTATTCGTCGACACTTATTCAGCATTGTTCACATCCTCTGAAGCCTTATCCCCACCCATCTCTTTAAGAATTCACTTGTGAGGCCATGTGCTAAACAGAGTAAGTTGGTGTACTGTAGTAAACAACCAAAGATTTCAAGACTAAAAGTGGTCAAAGTTCAAACAGGAAAAAACATCAAGTAAAAATACACTTTATCAAGCCCTTGGCATGTCACCTAATCTGACTTTGGTGCAGGTCAATTTGTTCTTCACATTTCCGTCTCTGGTAAGCACACACTATTTAAAATTAAATTAAACTTTATTTGTCACATGCACATGATACAGAAGGTGTAAACGGTACATTGAAATGGTTACTTGCATAGTAGCAATATCAAAAATAGAAAGTGCTGAGAATAAATATTTAATCATTATTAAACGGCAACATGCAACAATTTCAAAGATTTTTACTGAGTTACAGTTCATATAAGGAAACTAGTCAATTAAATGCATTAGGCCCTAATCTATGGATTTGACATGACTGGGAATACAGATATGCATGTTGGTCACAGATGCCTTAAAAGAAAGGTAGGGGCGTGGATCAGAAAACCAGTCAGTATCTGGTGTGACCACCATTTGCCTCATGCAGGGCGACATCTCCTTCGCATATAGTTGATCAGGCTGTTGATTGTGACCTGTGGAATGATGTGCCACTCTTCAATGGCTGGATATTGGCGGGAACTGGAACACGCTGGTGTACATGTCGATCCAGAGCATCCCACACATGCTCAATTGGTGACACATCTGGTGAGTATACAGGCCATGTAAGAACTGGCACATTTTCAGCTTGAAGGAATTGTGTAAAGATCCTTGTGACATGGGGTTGTGTATTATCATGCTGAAACATGAGATGATGGCGGTGGATGAATGGCACAACAATGGGCTTCAGGATCTCGTGACGGTACCTCTGTGCATTCAAATTGCCTTTGATAAAAATGCAACTGTGTCCGTTGTCTGTAGCTTACCCTACCCACACCACAACCCCACCGCCACCATGGGGCACTCTGCAACAAACGCTCGGCCACACAACGCCATACACGTGGTCTGCAGTTGTAAGGCCTGTTGGAAGTACTACCAAATGCTCTAAAACAACGTTGTAAATGGCTTATGGTCGACAAATTAACATTCAATTCTCTCGCGACAACTGTGGTTGACATTCCTGCAGTCAGCATGCCAATTGCACGCTCCCTCAAAGCTTGAGACGTCAGTGGCATTGTGTTGTGTGACAAAACTGAACATTTTAGAGTGGCCTTTTATTGTCCACAGCACAAGGTGCACCTTTGTAATGCAGCGGGATAGCCACGGGTAGGCCATGACCTACCCAGTTTGATCTCACCCCAAAAAAGTATCAGAAATTATTCAATATACATATTTATCTGTATTTATTTTATTATTTTTTTAAAAGAAACACATGTGAGATTTATTTTCCAAGGGTCATTTTAATATAGTGTAACAGAGAAATGGTCTGCGACAATCAAGTTGACTTCCGACTATTGGTTAAAAAAAGTTTAATCCTACAGTGGTTTACCTGAATAACCTGGCAACGTCACGTGGTTGAACTTTGTAGCGCATAAACTAGCAAGCTCTACCACATTGTTTACTCGAATTGACTCACCAGCTAAGGTAATTTAGTAGTTCTAGCAATGGCAAACCAAATGTCGATTGCTAGGTTTAAAAAAAAAAAAAATTTAAATGTAAAAAAGATGTCTGAAGGAAAAGGAGTGTGTGCCAGAAAATAATTTGGATCAATCTACCGATAGCTCCCAGAATGAGACATTAACAGGTGGCGCCAGGATAGAAGCAACCGCAATTGCCCTCACAACCGCCAATGCCATGCTGAGCCAGGCATGCTTGCCTACCCCACCGTCTCCTACCGTTCTTGATGCTGCGGGCGGGGGTGAACCTGCAGTAGGTCCACTGACAGATTTGTCTACCGTTGATGAACCAGCCTGTCAACCAAATCAAAATTCCCTTCAAGTATGATAAATGGCAAATCACGCTGCTTCTCTTGAAGGTGGTATGACCAGTTCGTGTGGATTCAGTATAGTAAAGCAAAATATGCAATATATGGACGTTTTGTAGGCACTTTCCTGGGGCAAATGTCAAATTCAAATTTGTACGAGATGAATTTAAAAACTGGAAACTCACAAGAAATGCTTGTTGCAAACACGAGAATAGCAAATGACATGCTAGTGCTAGTATGCTCTCTCTAATTCTTTCTCGTCTGTTTGTCTGGACCTGAGCCCTAGGACCATGCCTCAGGACTACCTGGCCTGGTGACTCCTTGCTGTCCCCAGTCCACCTGGCCGTGCTGCTGCTCCAGTTTCAACTGTTCTGCCTGCGGCTATGGAACCCTGACCTGTTCACCGGACGTGCTACATGTCCCAGACCTGCTGTTTTCAACTCTCTAGAGACAGCAGGAGCGGTAGAGATACTCTGAATGTGATCGGCTACGAAAAGCCAACTGACATTTACTCCTGAAATGCTGACCTGTTGCACCCTCGACAATCACTGTGATTATTATTATTATTATATGACCCTGTTGGTCATCTATGAACATTTGAACATCTTGGCCATGTTCTGTTATAGTCTCCACCCGGCACAGCCAGAAGAGGACTGGCCACCCCTCATAGCCTGGGTCCTCTCTAGGTTTCTTCCTAGGTTCTGGCCTTTCCAAATCAAATCAAATCAAATTTTATTTGTCACATACACATGGTTAGCAGATGTTAAATGCGAGTGTAGCGAAATGCTTGTGCTTCTAGTTCCGACAATGCAGTGATAACCAACAAGTAATCTAACTAACAATTCCAAAACTACTGTCTTATACACAGTGTAAGGGGATAAGGAACATGTACATAAGGATATATGAATGAGTGATGGTACAGAGCAGCATACAGTAGATGGTATCGAGTACAGTATATACATATGAGATGAGTGTGTAGACAAAGTAAACAAAGTGGCATAGTTAAAGTGGCTAGTGATACATGTATTACATAAGGATGCAGTCGATGATGTAGAGTACAGTATATACATATGCATATGAGATGAATAATGTAGGGTAAGTAACATTATATAAGGTAGCATTGTTTAAAGTGGCTAGTGATATATTTACATAATTCCCATCAATTCCCATTATTAAAATGGCTGGAGTTGGGTCAGTGTCAATGACAGTGTGTTGGCAGCAGCCACTCACACTGTTAGTGGTGGCTGTTTAACAGTCTGATGGCCTTGAGATAGAAGCTGTTTTTCAGTCTCTCGGTCCCAGCTTTGATGCACCTGTACTGACCTCGCCTTCTGGATGATAGCGGGGTGAACAGGCAGTGGTTCGGGTGGTTGATGTCCTTGATCTTTATGGCCTTCCTGTAACAACGGGTGGTGTAGGTGTCCTGGAGGGCAGGTAGTTTGCCCCCGGTGATGCGTTGTGCAGTCCTCACTACCCTCTGGAGAGCCTTACGGTTGAGGGCGGAGCAGTTGCCGTACCAGGCGGTGATACAGCCCGCCAGGATGCTCTCGATTGTGCATCTGTAGAAGTTTGTGAGTGCTTTTGGTGACAAGCCGAATTTCTTCAGCCTCCTGAGGTTGAATAGGCGCTGCTGCGCCTTCTTCACGACGCTGTCAGTGTGAGTGGACCAATTCAGTTTGTCTGTGATGTGTATGCCGAGGAGCTTAAAACTAGCTACCCTCTCCACTACTGTTCCATCGATGTGGATAGGGGGGTGTTCCCTCTGCTGTTTCCTGAACTCCACAATCATCTCCTTAGTTTTGTTGACGTTGAGTGTGAGGTTATTTTCCTGACACCACACTCCGAGGGCCCTCACCTCCTCCCTGTAGGCCGTCTCGTCGTTGTTGGTAATCAAGCCTACCACTGTTGTGTCGTCCGCAAACTTGATGATTGAGTTGGAGCGTGCGTGGCCACGCAGTCGTGGGTGAACAGGGAGTACAGGAGAGGGCTCAGAACGCACCCTTGTGGGGCCCCCGTGTTGAGGATCAGCGGGGAGGAGATGTTGTTGCCTACCCTCACCACCTGGGGGCGGCCCGTCAGGAAGTCCAGTACCCAGTTGCACAGGGCGGGGTCGAGACCCAGGGTCTCGAGCTTGATGACGAGCTTGGAGGGTACTATGGTGTTGAATGCCGAGCTGTAGTCGATGAACAGCATTCTCACATAGGTATTCCTCTTGTCCAGGTGGGTTAGGGCAGTGTGCAGTGTGGTTGAGATTGCATCGTCTGTGGACCTATTTGGGCGGTAAGCAAATTGGAGTGGGTCTAGGGTGTCAGGTAGGGTGGAGGTGATATGGTCCTTGACTAGTCTCTCAAAGCACTTCATGATGACGGAAGTGAGTGCTACGGGGCGGTAGTCGTTTAGCTCAGTTACCTTAGCTTTCTTGGGAACAGGAACAATGGTGGCCCTCTTGAAGCATGTGGGAACAGCAGACTGGTATAGGGATTGATTGAATATGTCCGTAAACACACCGGCCAGCTGGTCTGCGCATGCTCTGAGGGCGCGGCTGGGGATGCCGTCTGGGCCTGCAGCCTTGCGAGGGTTAACACGTTTAAATGTCTTACTCACCTCGGCTGCAGTGAAGGAGAGACCGCATGTTTCCGTTGCAGGCCGTGTCAGTGGCACTGTATTGTCCTCAAAGCGGGCAAAAAGTTATTTAGTCTGCCTGGGAGCAAGACATCCTGGTCCGTGACTGGTCTGGATTTCATCTTGTAGTCCGTGATTGACTGTAGACCCTGCCACATGCCTCTTGTGTCTGAGCCGTTGAATTGAGATTCCACTTTGTCTCTGTACTGACGCTTAGCTTGTTTAATAGCCTTGCGGAGGGAATAGCTGCACTGTTTGTATTCAGTCATGTTGCCAGACACCTTGCCCTGATTAAAAGCAGTGGTTCGCGCTTTCAGTTTCACCACGAATGCTGCCATCAATCCACGGTTTCTGGTTAGGGAATGTTTTTATCGTTGCTATGGGAACGACATCTTCGACGCAAGTTCTAATGAACTCGCACAACGAATCAGCGTATTCGTCAATATTCCCATCTGACGCAATACGAAACATGTCCCAGTCCACGTGATGGAAGCAGTCTTGGAGTGTAGAGTCAGCTTGGTCTGACCAGCGTTGGACAGACCTCAGCGTGGGAGCCTCTTGTTTTAATTTCTGCCTGTAGGCAGGGATCAGCAAAATGGAGTCGTGGTCAGCTTTTCCGAAAGGGGGGCGGGGCAGGGCCTTATATGCGTCGCGGAAGTTAGAGTAACAATGATCCAAGGTTTTACCACCCCTGGTTGCGCAATCGATATGCTGATAAAATTTAGGGAGTCTTGTTTTCAGATTGGCTTTGTTAAAATCCCCAGCTACAATGAATGCAGCCTCCGGATAAATGTTTTCCAGTTTGCAAAGAGTTAAATAAAGTTCGTTCAGAGCCATCGATGTGTCTGCTTGGGGGATATATACGGCTGTGATTATAATCGAAGAGAATTCTCTTGGAAGATAATGCGGTCTACATTTGATTGTGAGGAATTCTAAATCAGGTGAACAGAAGGATTTGAGTTCCTGTATGTTTCCTTCATCACACCATGTCCCGTTAGTCATGAGGCATACGCCCCCGCCACTCTTCTTACCAGAGAGATGTTTGTTTCTGTCCGTGCGATGCGTGGAGAAACCCGTTGGCTGCACCGCCCTGGATAGCGTCTTCCCAGTAAGCCATGTTTCCGTAAAGCAAAGAACGTTACAGTCTCTGATGTCCCTCTGGAATGCCACCCTTGCTCGGATTTCATCAACCTTGTTGTCGAGAGACTGGACATTGGCAAGAAGAATACTGGGAAGTGGTGCGCGATGTGCCCTTTTTCGGAGTCTGACCAGAACACCGCCGCGTTTCCCTCTTTTTCGTAGTCGTTTCCTTGGGTCGCTGCAAGCGATCCATTCCGTTGTCCTGTTTGTAAGGCAGAACACAGGATCCGCGTCGCGGAAAACATATTCTTGGTCGTACTGATGGTGAGTTGACGCTGATCTTATATTCAGTAGTTCTTCTCGACTGTATGTAATGAAACCTAAGATGACCTGGGGTACTAATGTAAGAAATAACACGTAAAAAAACAAAAAACTGCATAGTTTCCTAGGAACGCGAAGCGAGGCGGCCATCTCAGTCGGCGCCGGAAGTCTAGGGAGTTTTTCCTAGCAACCGTGCTTCTACACCTGCATTGCTTGCTGTTTGGGGTTTTAGGCTGGGTTTCTGTACAGCACTTTGAGATATCAGCTGATGTAAGAAGGGCTTTATAAATCGATTTGATTTGTAGTCACAACTTCATTAGGGAAGGCATCAAGAGTGACAGTGACCTGAGGCAACTTTGGAAGAGTATTCTAGACAGACAGATTACTGAGTTAAACTCAAGATTTCAAGAAGACACATGGGATCATGCAAGCGGAAGCCTCCTTTTCCAAAGAATCCAAAACCTGCGGCTTTAAAGAGCAGCTGAAGACCTCATGCGATCATTATGCAATATCAATTGAGGATGCTGAATTCAGTTTTTACTCAGCAGTTGAATTGCAAAATGAACATGGGAAAGATGGACTTTTCCTCCATGTACTTGACAGCTGCCCTGATGATATTTTCCCTGATATTTTCCCTTATATAAACTGTTTAGGATTCATTGTCACACTTCCAATGACATCATGCAGTGTGGAGAGACTTCTCTCAAAAACTAGGATATTTTTTTTAAAATGGTCTTCGCACATCAATGACAAGCGCCCGGCTGAACCACTTCAGTTTGCTGTCTTTTGAGTGTGAACTGACAGATACATTGGATTATGATGAAATCATCACCATATTCAACTCAAAGCCTCGCCGTCTGCGCCTTGTGATGTAGGTCAGGCCTTATGATGCATCTACTAAAGGTAAGGAACCTTTTTATAGTACTACTGCCCGCCGTGGTATAAATTAACATCAAATATATTGTTTACGACTGAAGATGAGTTTTATGTTGTTGGCAACTGGTCTAAAGTTACTGTCTTATTTTAATATGCTGAGATTGGTAATCATTTGTGTAACGAGGTTGCTCCAAGTACTATGCACTAGTATAAAACCATTGTGTTACAAAATAATATACGGTGCACATCGCAAAATAAATGTAATAAGTAAGTAGAAAAAGCGCCTATCCACATTTTTCTAGGCCTATCCAAAACAAATACATCTGGCTACGGCCCTGGTGTAATGATCATGCTGTTTAACCAGCTTCTTGATATGCCACACCTGTCACGTTGATGGATTGTCTTGGCAAAGGAGAAATGCACACGAACAAGGATGTAAAAAAGGTTATGAAACATGGGACCAACACTTTACATGTTGCGTTTATATTTTTGTTTAGTGTGTAGGTGATGCTAACCCAGACACACCTGTCTAAATGTATGTGAAAAATGCTACAACCACCCTCCAGCCACATCTAGCTAAGTGGATGTGTCACTAATGTCTAGGCCTGATCACATGTACACATGTTCATGAAATACAATGGATGGCCGTAATCACCTTCAGACACACCTGGCTGACTTGATGGGTCATGTAATCATCTGGCGATGTGGAATCTGTTGTTTGGACATGTAGCCAGCTAAACAATGAACCATAATCCCAACCCATACAATACTAGCAATACAAACAGATAGTCAGAGCTAGCCACCACGCATAAAATACAGTAGTATGAATTTGCAAGTAGCTAAAGCTAACCAACTAGGTTCAATGTTAGCTAGCTAGCTAACATTAGGCTACAACTAGCAATGTAAATGGATTTGAGATTTAATAATATTACTGCTAAGAACATACACGTAACATTAGCTCGCGAGCAATCAAGTTAAAGTTCGCTAGCTAACAATACTCTTTAACTTGTAATGAAAACGACTTTCTGCCTAAATTAGAAACTTATGATATCTGAAAATGCAGCTAGACTTACCCATATACATGGAGGAACACTTCATGGCAGAACCCCTTTAACGAAGTAAGACGTCCTGTGTCTTTTTGTTTGTACAGCTTGTTTGGCCCGTTGTGACAAGTCACTCCGGTTCACACTGACCGTGTGTAGATAGTAGTCATCACAATTTTCTCCCACTGATCCTTGTCGATAGTGCCTGCTAAATTCAGGGCAGCAATGTTATCGAGAGCAGTAGCAACGCTTTTTCAGTTCTCCAAGGCTAACATTATATCTTTCAAAAGAGCTGCAGTAGCAAGGATTATCTACATACTGAGCAGCTCATGTTATAGACGGAAGCATGCCACATGGCAGACCAATCCGAACTCATCTCTCGGCATGTCCAGCCCATCCATTATCTCAGCCAATCATGGCTAGGGCGAAGGTTCCTGTATTTTTCCGTGGCTGAACCAACTAGGCTTGTAATTTAACAATTGTATTATTATTTACAGATGGCATACAAGTTTGTTATTAAGGCACATGAAAGTTCACATGTTCCCCAAGGCATTTCTGTCAAACGCATTTTGATGGAGATAATTGTTTTTCAAATGACTCTCTCTCATAAGTGATGTGCGACATACTCATACATATCACTTTCACTTTCTTTTTCTGTGTACGTGTACGTGCGTGCGTGCAGGTATACTCCCTGATGAGAAGGTGTTGGGAGTTTGACCCGGAGAACAGGATCCAGTTCAAAGGCCTGATCACAGAGCTGAAGACGCTGCTGGACGAGAGACACAGAGGAGATAGACTGGCTGTCTGAACTGATAGAGCTCACACATAGATGGATATATATATATAATAATTCATATTACAATAATATAATATACACTGAGTATACCAAAACATTAGGAACACCTTCCTACTATTGAGTTGCTCCCCCCACCCCTTTTTGCCCTCAGAACAGCATCAAATTCGTCGGGGCCATGGACCATGCAAGGTGTCGAAAGCGTTCCACAGTGATGCTGGCCCATGTTGACACCAATGCTTCCCACAGTTGTCTGGATGTCCTTTGGGTGGTGGATCATTCTTGATACACCCGGAAAAACAAGTTGAGCGTGATAAAACCCAGCAGCATTGCTAAACCGGTGCGCCTGGCACCTACTACCATACACCACTCAAAGGCACTTACATTTTTTGTCTTGCACTATCATCCTCTGAATGGCACAAAAACTCAACGTCTCAAGGCTTAAAAATCATTATTTAACCTGTCTCCTTCCCTTCATCTACAATGTTTGAAGGGGATTTAACAAGTGACATCAATAAGGGATCATAAGCAAATGCTTATATCCAAATGCTTCAAAGCAAATGCTTCTATCCAAATAGATGGATGGATGAAAAGGCTGACAGACAGACAAATGTCAGTTAGCAGAAACAGACAGACGTGTGTTAGCACAGATAGACTGACATAAACATAGACGTAATCTAGCACAGACAGACCAACACACAAAGACAGACAGACGTCAACCATCACAGACAGACAGAATGACAAAAGCTGCATTTTTTACAATACAGAAACAAATTGCCCAGATGTGGGCTTGATTTATATAATTTTCCACATATTGTACATATACAGTAACTCAAAGGAATTCTGACCATCAAATGCATGTTGCTGTCATTCACTATGTTCTTTAGTACAGTATTTGTTTCTTTTTACAAGCTATTGATACACATTGTAAGTTAAATAGGACCCTTTTGGATAACTGAGTTAGTTAATTTTGTAAGGATGAAAGCCACTGAGGCGGTAATTTGCATTAGCCGACAAACAGATAGCTTTTCATAACTTTTTTATTAGCTGGTGTCAGAGGTGTAACCAATGATGTACAGTTGAAACTGGAAGTTTACATACACCTTAGCCAAATACATTTAAACTCAGTTTTTCACAATTCCTGACATTTAAACCTAGTAAAAATTGCCTGTCTTAAGTCAGTTAGGATCAGCACTTTATTTTAAGAATGTGAAATGTCAGAATTATTTATTTCAGCTTTTATTTCTTTCATCACATTCCCAGTGGGTCAGAAGTTCACACTCAATCAGTATTTGGTAGCATTGCCTTTAAATTGTTTAACTTGAGTCAAACGTTTCGGGTAGTCTTCCACAAGCTTCCCACAATAAGTTGGGTGAATTTTAGCCCATTCCTCCTGACAGAGCTGGTGTAACTGAGTCAGGTTTGTAGGCCTCCTTGCTCGCACACGCTTTTTCAGTTCTGCCCACACATTTTCTTTAGGATTAAGGTCAGGGCTTTGTGATGGTCACTCTAATACCTTGATTTGTTGTCCTTAAGCCATTTTGCCACAACTTTGGAAGTATGCTTGGGGTCATTGTCCATTTGGAAGACTCATTTGCAACCAAGCTTTAACTTCCTGACTGATGTCTTGAGATGTTGCTTCAATATATATCCACATAATTTTCTTCCCTCATGATGCCATCTATTTTATGAAGTGCACCAGTTTCTCCTGCAGCAAAGCACCCTCACAACATGATGCTGCCACCCCCGTGCCTCACGGCTGGGATGGTTTTCTTCGGCTTGCAAGCCTCCCCATATTTCCTCCAAACATAACGATGGTCATTAGGGCCAAACAGTTCAATTTTGGTTTCATCAGACCAGAGGACATTTCTCAGAAAAGTATGATCTTTGTCCCGATGTGCAGTTGAAAACCGTAGTCTGGCTTTATTATGGCGGTTCTGGAGCAGTGGCTTCTTCCTTGCTGAGCGGTCTTTTAGGTAATGTCGATATAGGACTCATTTTACTGTGGATATAGATACTTTTGTACCTGTTTCCTCCAGCATCTTTACATGGTCATTTGCTTTTGTTCTGGGATTGATTTGCACTTTTCGCACTAAAGTACATTCATCTCTAGGAGACAGAATGCGTCTCCTTCCTGAGTGGTGTGATGGCTGCGTGGTCCCATTGTGTTTATACTTGCATACTAGTGTTTGTACAGATGAACCTGGTACCATCAGGCATTTGGAAAAGGTCTTGGCTGATTTCTTTAGATTTTCCCATGATGTCAAGCAAAGAGGCACTGAGTTTGAAGGTAGGCCTTGAAATACATTCACAGGTACACCTCCAATTGACTCACATGATGTCAATTAGCCTATCAGAAGCTTCTAAAGCCATGACATCCTTTTCTGGAATTTTCCAAGCTGTTTAAAGGCACATTCAACTTAGTGTATTTAAACTTCTGACCCACTGGAATTGTGATACATTGAATTATAAGTGAAATATACTGTCTAAACAATTGTTCTAAAAATTAATTGTGTAATGCACAAAGTAGATGTCCTAACCGACTCGCCAAAACTATAGTTTGTTAACAAGAAATTTGTGGAGTCGTTGAAAAATGAGTTTTAATGACTCCAACCTAAGTGTATGTTAACTTCTGACTTCAACTCTCTTTTAACCCTGGATTGCTGATGATATTCATTGGCCAATGAGAGGCTTTGAAGCCACCAATTGGGTATTTTGGCACTCCCCAGAAGTAGCAGTCCTCCATTGGAATTCTACAGTATTTAATGTAAATGTTTCAAGGACAAACATGGCATGTATTGAAGTACTTTTGTTGTTGTATCAGGGACATTAACATTTTTATGTTTAGCTCAGATAATATAATTTAAAAGTATGCATTAATTTGTCTGTAATCAAATAAACGTTGCAAAAACAAATGCATTCTATAGCTTCCAAACCATTTTTTGCAATGGTGGGGAGTGCCCCCTGTCAGTCTTCTAGTGTGTATATATACATTATTGGGTGTAAATCTTACTACAAGCTCTACACAGGCACAAGATTCGGAGTGTTGCAAAAAAGGGGCTGCTCCTTATAATACGCTCCGGCAGTCAACATGCTATTTACTACCTGAACATTGAGAGACACTGTTTCATTCCTTCCGCAGCTGTGGGGTCAGTGTTGTCGCTTATATAATTCCTCCTGTCTAAATAAAAACATTCAAAATACTTCACCAGAGAGCATAACGTAACCACAGAGGATCATTAGCTTCTTTTAAAAAATGGCTGTGAATTGTTTCAAATCACAAGTGTGTAGGTAGGACCTATGCCTATTTGGCAAGCCCGCAATTTGGGCAGCGCAATATGTCTAGCTGATTGAGTTGCGCCTGTCAGTGAAAAGCATCTAAAATATGTGTGAAGATGATAATGTTTCTTGAGTATAATTTAACATTTTGCAACAAGAAGAAGGGGAGGCGCGTGTGGCGCTGATATGGTGTGATTCTCTCCAGAATGCACGCACTCGGCTCCCCAAAATGCACTCGGCTCTCTCCCGCCAATTCTTGCACATTCATTGTTTAATCTATTAATTGTTTGCCTGTTGATTTGTTTATTTTTGATAAATTCCCCATTACATGTGTCACCAGTAGGCCTAGTAAATGTAACGTTAATCCTCCGTCATTTGGTTTCTTTAATTCCTGTCAATGCATGTATTAATTACAGTCATTTACCTGATCTCCTGTGTACAAATGTTGGAAAGTGCTAATTTGGCAATGTTTGATTTCTGATTGTTTTAACTCACCATGTCCACCACTAATAAGCTGAGCTTCTCAGTAATTCCTTCTTCACCTCACATTGTAACGAAGTCTATTTCTTTTGACATCCATTGCGAATGATAGTTTATTTCCAACAGTCTCAATAATCACCAAGCTTTAGTGTGAAAGAACATTTTATGATCTGACGATCCCGTATATATCCAGTGGAAACTTCATTTAAAAAAAACAGCCGTCTGCCCTGAGCTCACTGCCACTGAAACCCAGAATAGGCTAGTTGATACAATGTTGCAAGTTCACTAGCGACAGCTTCAGGCCGGACCCAGTTGATGATTTGATGCGTTGTAGCACTTCACTAGCAATATCTCAAGTCAAGGGGAGGCATGAAGACGGACTAGAAAGATGAATGTGATCGAAATAACAAGAATTTCCATCAGGATATTTTCTGCTGTTTTTATTTGTCTGCTTTAGGCTTATGTATTTTACTTATTTGAACATTGACGTTAATAGGCCGACTAATGCATTGGCCTTTAGTCTCTTTCTGAGTTCTATGCGCTCATTTCTTCAGCCACCAAAGGACCACAGTGTATCAATGAGGCTGGTGCTCTCATCTTAGTTGAATTTTAATTTTTCTATTTGTAACATTTTACTTCAGATTTTTATGATTAACCACGTGACAATGATTTTGAGATACAAAAATGTTATTACTGAAATGTGCATATAAAATAATCAATAACTGTCATGCAGATCGGTACAAATTGTAGGATAAATTGTAAGCTTCACCAAACTTGAAACTCACGAGCTGCCTATGGTCTTTAATATTAAACCCAATTTTAAAAAATGTGAACGCGCAAGCGTGTGTACACATTGGAGGTCCCGTGAAAAACGTGCCCGCCTACGGATAGCAAAGGCCTGTCCAACTGATTCGTTTTGGTGCCGACCCTGTAACCAGGTCAAAAATCTGACCTATGCATTTCTCCCCACGTAGGGAAATAAAGCCTGCGAGAGGAGCCTTGTGGCTTCAGGCTATTCAGCGTGGGAAATGTGGGGACCTGGTGTCCAAGTAGGCTACACGTAGCTATGTGTGTGGAAAACATTTAATAACAGGTAACTTGTTTAGTAGGCCTGTAGACCGTTTGTAACTCCACTCACTACTTGTAGCTTTAGAGTCCATTTGTTTGTATTGTTGGTCTTGGCTAGCTTAATGGTCCTGAAGGTACCCTGTCTCCTAGAGATGAATGTACTTTGGTGCGAAAAGTGCAAATCAGTCCCAGAACAACAGCAAAGAGCCTTGTGAAGATGCTGGAGGAAACGGGTACAAAAGTATCTATATCCACAGTAAAACGAGTCCTATATCGATATAACCTGAAAGGTCGCTCAGCAAGGAAGAAGCCACTTCTCCAAAACCGCCATAAAAAAAAAACACTACGGTTTGCAACTGGACATGGGGACAAAGTACGTACTTTTTGGAGAAATGTCCCCTGGTCTGATGAAACATAAATAGAACTGTTTGGCCAAAATGACCATTGTTGTATTTGTAGGAAATAGGGGGGGCTGCAAGCCGAAAACCCCTTTTGGAATTACCTGGATTTTTGCATAAATTTGTCATAAAATGTGATCTGATCTTCATCTAAGTCACAACAATAGACACACACAGTCTGCTTAAACTAAGAACACACAAACAATATGTTTTCATGTCTTCATTGAACACACTGTAAACAGTCACAGTGTAAAATGGGAAAACTATGTGAATGCTTGGATTTAATAACTGGTTGACCCTCCCTTTGGCAGCACTAAACTCAACCAAACGTTTTCTGTAGTTGCAGATCAGACCTGCACAACGGTCAGGAGGAATTTTGGACCAGTTATCTTTACAAAACTGTTTCAGTTCAGAAATGTTCTTAGGATGTCTGGTGTGAACTGCTCTCAAGGTCATGCCACAGCATTTTAAATCTGTTTGAGGTCAGGACCCTGACTGGGCCATTCCAGAAGGTGTATTTTCTTCTGTTGAAGTGTTTCCGTTGTTGATTTACTTCTGTGTTTTAGGTTGTTGTCCTGTTGTATCACCCAACTTCTGTTGAGTTTCAATTGGAGGATAGATAGCCTTACATTCTCCTGCAAAATGTCTTGATAAAATTGGGAATTCATTTTTACGTCGGTGATGGCAAGCTGTCCAGGCCCCAACCATGATGCTCCCTCCACTATACTTTACAGTTGGGATGGTTTTAATGTTGGTGTGCTGTGCATTTTTTTCTCCAGGCATAGTGTTGTGTGTTCCTTCCAAACAACTCAACTTTAGTTTAATCTGTCCACGGAATATTTTGCCAGAAGCACTGTGGAACATCCAGGTGCTGTTTTGAGAACTTCAGACATGCAGCAATGTTTTTTTTTTACAGCACAACATCATTCCTTTAGTGTTTTATGTATTGTAGACTCGTTAACAGAGATGTTAGCATTAGCGTGTTCCAGAGATTTCTGTATATCTTTAGCTAACACTAGGATTCTTCAATTTGTAAGTCGCTCTGGATAAGAGTGTCTGCTAAATGACTTAAATGTAAATGTAAATGTAACCTCATTGAGCAATCTTAATTGTGCTCTTGCAGTCATCTTTGCAGAATGGCCACTCCTAGGGAGAGTAGTAACAGTGCTGAACTTTCTCATTTTTTAAAAACAATTTATCATACCGTGGACTGATGAACATCATGGCTTTTAGATATACTTTTGTAACCCTTTCCAGCTTTATGCAAGTCAACAATTCTTAATCTTAGGACTTCTGAGATCTTTTTTTGTTTCGAGGCATGGTTCACATCAGGCAATGCTTCTTGTGAATAGCAAACTCACATTTTGTGAGTGTTTTTTTATAGGGTAGGGCAGCTCTAACCAACATTTCCAATTTCATCTCATTGATTGGACTCCAGGTTAGCTGACTCCTGACTCCAATTAGCTTTTGGAAAAGTCTTTAGCCTAGGGGTTCACACTTTTCCCAACCTACATTGTGAATGTTTAAATGATGTATTCCATATAGAAAATAAAAATACAATAATTTGTTATTAGTTTAAGCACACTGTGTTTATCTATTGTTGTGATCAAATTGTATGACTAAGAAATCCAGGTAATTCAAAAGGGTTCACATACTTTTTCTTGCAACCTATCCTAAATGCCATTGGTAATAGAATAGCGGCTATCTGGCTAATCCAAGATGGCGTAGCAGTCAGACGTCTTTGCCTTTGTCTTGTCTCTTTGCCTATGTCTGTTCAATTAAATTGCTCTATGTTTTAATACCCAATTAAAATTAAACACTCTGTCAATTTATAAGGATTTGTAAGACCCTTATTCTATAATAATAGACAGAGCCCAGTCTTAAAGTCAAACAGCAGAGTTTATTCACGAGAGTACTGAATACGATACAGTTTACCACAGGTTATAAACTGAAAATGACGTCATTAGTTTCAAACCCACCCGTGCCATCTCCGTTCCAGTACAAAGGCTGTATCTCAAGCCTTCCCACATCCGTCTCACTACCAATTTAATATAATTTACGACTGAGCCAAGGTTTTCCGGTGTAGATAAGCATTCTAGCCAGTCTGAAGATTTAGTTCATTCATTCCTACCAAGGAACAGACCGTCATTGTTCTAATCCTTGATTCATTCACACACTTTATATTCAGTACTAAGATTAAGAAAGAAAATTCATACATATACAGTAACATAATAATATTCTGATTAGTACATATACAGTAACAATAATAGTATTCGGATTAGTACATATACAGGAACATAATAGTATTCTGATTACAGTCCTGATTGAAATGTATACATAATTAGTCATCATTGATAAAAATTCCCTTAACACATTCTTTTTAATATTTTTCCTAAACCTCAACTTCAAAATACTCTCCTGCAACCCGCCTCACCCAATGTGGTGTGGATCTGTTTTTTTAAAGTAACTAGCTATCAGCTATCAGTCAGCTAACCACTGCTAGCGGTCATCAGCTAACCTTTAGCTCGGAAAGCTCTCGCCAGTTCGTACAACGCATTTCAAACCAGAGCATACCAGACCTATTTTTCTCCATATCCCCGGATTCCTACCGCAAACTCTGAACCTTTTCATCTGGATCATCACAGCTAGCTAACCGCTAGCTAACTTGGGTTGACTACTCCTGGCTAATGTTTCCGTCCCGGAGCTAGTACAAACTAGCCTGGAGCTAGCCCATGCTAGACCCATCTCCCGGCTAGGGCTCCTGGGCTACTCCTGAAGCCCACTCCTCGGTTACAATATCCGGACCCCTTCTACTGTCGGTACGGGGCACAGAACCCCGCCGATCCTTCATGACTGGAATACCGACATAATCTGCCCGAGGATCCCAACAGGCCCCTCAGGCGTGACGTCCCCTGAAGGCCCATGCTGCTAACCACGGCCTGCTAGCTATCTAGAGCATATTGGACTGTTAGCAGATCCATCGGCCAGTTTCTTGGACCACTATACCCATTTTGCCAATTGGACTTGGACCCCTCTGCTACTTGGAACCCTACTAATTCCACGACTAGTCTATCGACGTCACTGCACGAGGAGGCAAAAACAGACTTTCCCCCATCGTGACGTTCATCTAATGCCCTTATGCTAGCTTGCTAGCCCCGGCCTGCTAACTGCTAGCTTGCTAGCCCTGGCCTGCTAACTGAATCGCCGTGTCCCCAACCCTACTAGATCACTTGGCTACGCATGGTTCTCCCTAATATCAATATGCCTTGTCCATTACTGTCTTGGTTAGTGATTACTGTCTTATTTCACTGTAGAGCCTCTGGCCGTGCTCAATATGCCTTAACCAACCATGTTGTTCCACCTCCCACACATGTGATGACATCACCTGGTTTAAACATCTCTAGAGACTAGATCGCTCTCATCATTACTCAATGCCTAGGTTTACCTCCAATGTACTCTCTTACTACCATACCTTTGTCTGTACATTATGCCTTGAATCTATGCTATCGTGCCCAGAAACCTGGTCCCTTTAAATCAAATCAAATCCAATCCAATTTTAATTGTCACATACACATGATTAGCAGATGTTAATGCGAATGTAGCGAAATGCTTGTGCTTCTAGTTCCGACAATGCAGTGATAACCAACAAGTAATCTAACTAACAATTCCAAAACTACTGTCTTATACACAGTGTAAGGGGATAAGGAATATGTACATAAGGATATATGAATGAGTGATGGTACAGAGCAGCATACAGTAGATGGTATCGAGTACAGTATATACATATGAGATGAGTATGTAGACAAAGTAAACAAAGTGGCATAGTTAAAGTGGCTAGTGATACATGTATTACATAAGGATGCAGTCGATGATGTAGAGTACAGTATATACGTATGCATATGAGATGAATAATGTAGGGTAAGTAACATTATATAAGGTAGCATTGTTTAACCTGTTCAGGATACTACGGTTTACTGCCCCTTCTGGAGGATTTGGGTACCCATATAAAACATGATACATTTTTGTCAAAAGTTGCTAATATATGCAAATAAAAAATATTATCGGATAGAAAACACTCTAAAGCTTTTAAAACCGTTTAAATTATGTCTCTATGTATAGCAGAACTCTCAAAATCTGCATTTTCCCAAAATATCTCTTCTCATCTGAAAAGTTGGGTCACCTTTGACCTCATCGCAAACACCCTTCACAAACAGTCACAGCACCCGGAACAGTCTCCACGTGTTCAGCGTGATCTCAGCTTTCAATGGGACTTCTCATTGTGAGAATCGCCCGCTTGAATCGCCGCTTGCGAGAGTTTGAGCACACGGTAAGCTCTCAGTCACTCAAAAAAACCTGTGCGCAATGGTCAAGTCCTCTCTCTTTTCCAAGATCGATTGAACAGTGCTTGTGTTTCTGTTTGTTCTCAAAATTGCTGTACACCTTTATAACATGTTAAAGCTTGATTATGAAGTTAGTTTGACAAGTTTACTGGACATATTATATATACTTTCGAAGTTTTGGTGCGCAACCACTTCAATTTTGACTACATTTTTACCAAAATCAGGCTATTTTGAGAACCGAAAGACGCAGACTTGAAAACTGAACGCTAATTTGGTGAGTATAATCCCTTACAGGTCGTTTGATGGAAGAATAACAAAGGTAAGGGAATATTTAATGTATTCATTTTGGGTTTCTGTCGACTCCAAGATAGACGAGTCATTATGCTACTGTGGGAGCGCCGACTCCATATTATAGTCTAGTGAACGCAAAATGTAACGTTAAAATTAAATGTAACAATGCAATTGCATTTAGAAGAAGTGTATCTTGCTATACATATGTAAAACATGCATATTTAGTCAAAGTTTATGATGTGTATTCCTTGTTAGCTGACGTTATCTGCCGGGGCTATCGTCATTTCTCAGGACATTTGGGTAGCATTTTTTGAACGATGCATCATTGTAAACAGAGATTTATGGATATATAGCATATTATTGAAAAAAATGAATGTACTGTGTAACATGTTATATTACTGTCATCTGATGAAGATTTCAAAAGGTTAGTGAAATGACTTTTCTTTTAATCCTGCGTTTGTTGATTGCATATTTTTTCCTACTTGGCTATGCTAATGAGCTATGTCTGCGGTGGTGGTTTGACATAAATATGTGCTATGTTTTCGCCGTAAAACATTTTAGAAATCTGACTTGCTGGCTAGATAAACAACTTGTTTATCTTTCATTTGAGCTATTTTACTTGTTAATGTGTGGAGGTTAAATATTTTTAGGAATATTTTTGCGCATTGTGCGTTATGGTAATGAGCTTGAGCTGTAGTCACGCTACCAGCAGAGGAATTAAACTCCCGAGCTGGTTAAAGTGGCTAGTGATATATTTACATCATTTCCCATCAATTCCCATTATTAAAGTGGCTGGAGTTGGGTCAGTGTCAATGACAGTGTGTTGGCAGCAGCCACTCAATGTTAGTGGTGGCTGTTTAACAGTCTGATGGCCTTGAGATAGAAGCTGTTTTTCAGTCTCTCGGTCCCAGCTTTGATACACCTGTACTGACCTCGCCTTCTGGATGATAGCGGGGTGAACAGGCAGTGGTTCGGGTGGTTGATGTCCTTGATGATCTTTATGGCCTTCCTGTAACATCGGGTGGTGTAGGTGTCCTGGAGGGCAGGTAGTTTGCCCCCGGTGATGCGTTGTGCAGACCTCACTACCCTCTGGAGAGCCTTACGGTTGAGGGCGGAGCAGTTGCCGTACCAGGCGGTGATACAGCCCGCCAGGATGCTCTCGATTGTGCATCTGTAGAAGTTTGTGAGTGCTTTTGGTGACAGGCCGAATTTCTTCAGCCTCCTGAGGTTGAAGAGGCGCTGCTGCTCCTTCTTCACGACGCTGTCAGTGTGAGTGGACCAATTCAGTTTGTCTGTGATGTGTATGCCGAGGAACTTAAAACTTGCTACCCTCTCCACTACTGTTCCATCGATGTGGATAGGGGGTGTTCCCTCTGCTGTTTCCTGAAGTCCACAATCATCTCCTTAGTTTTGTTGACGTTGAGTGTGAGGTTATTTTCCTGACACCACACTCCGAGGGCCCTCACCTCCTCCCTGTAGGCCGTCTCGTCGTTGTTGGTAATCAAGCCTACCACTGTTGTGTCGTCCGCAAACTTGATGATTGAGTTGGAGGCGTGCGTGGCCACGCAGTCGTGGGTGAACAGGGAGTACAGGAGAGGGCTCAGAACACACCCTTGTGGGGCCCCGTGTTGAGGATCAGCGGGGAGGAGATGTTGTTGCCTACCCTCACCACCTGGGGGCGGCCCGTCAGGAAGTCCAGTACCCAGTTGCACAGGGCGGGGTCGAGACCCAGGGTCTCGAGCTTGATGACGAGCTTGGAGGGTACTATGGTGTTGAATGCCGAGCTGTAGTCGATGAACAGCATTCTCACATAGGTATTCCTCTTGTCCAGGTGGGTTAGGGCAGTGTGCAGTGTGGTTGAGATTGCATCGTCTGTGGACCTATTTGGGCGGTAAGCAAATTGGAGTGGGTCTAGGGTGTCAGGTAGGGTGGAGGTGATATGGTCCTTGACTAGTCTCTCAAAGCACTTCATGATGACGGAAGTGAGTGCTACGGGGCGGTAGTCGTTTAGCTCAGTTACCTTAGCTTTCTTGGGAACAGGAACAATGGTGGCCCTCTTGAAGCATGTGGGAACAGCAGACTGGTATAGGGATTGATTGAATATGTCCGTAAACACACCGGCCAGCTGGTCTGCGCATGCTCTGAGGGCGCGGCTGGGGATGCCGTCTGGGCCTGCAGCCTTGCGAGGGTTAACACGTTTAAATGTCTTACTCACCTCGGCTGCAGTGAAGGAGAGACCGCATGTTTTCGTTGCAGGCCGTGTCAGTGGCACTGTATTGTCCTCAAAGCGGGCAAAAAAGTTATTTAGTCTGCCTGGGAGCAAGACATCCTGGTCCGTGACTGGGCTGGGTTTCTTCTTGTAGTCCGTGATTGACTGTAGACCCTGCCACATGCCTCTTGTGTCTGAGCCATTGAATTGAGATTCCACTTTGTCTCTGTACTGACGCTTAGCTTGTTTAATAGCCTTACGTGCTAGACGGCCAGTTCTTATAGCCTTTAGCCGTACGTTTATCCTACTTTTCCTTTGTTCCTCTGGTGATGTAGAGGTTAATCCAGGACCTGCAGTGCCTAGCTCAACTCCTACTCCCCAGGTGCTCTCATTTGTTGATTTCTGTAACCGTAAAAGCCTTGGTATCATGCATGTTAACCTTAGAAGCCTACTCCCTAAGTTTGCTTTATTCACTGCCAACCCGGATGTCTTAGCCGTGTCTGAATCCTGGCTTAGGAAAAGCACCAAAAACCCGGAAAATTCCATCCCTAACCATAACATTTTCCGCCAAGATAGAACTGCCAAAGGGGGCGGTGTTGCAATCTACTGCAGAGAGCCTGCAGAGTTCTATCTTACTATCCAGGTCTGTACCAAAACAATTCGAGCTTCTACTTATAAAAATTTACCTTTCCAGAAACAAGTCTCTCACCGTTGCCGCTTGCTATAGAACACCCTCTGCCCCCAGCTGTGCCCTGGACACCATATGCGAATTGATTGCCCCCATCTATATTCTGAGCTCGTGCTGCTAGGTGACCTAAACTGGGACATGCTTAACACCCAGGCCATCCTACAATCTAAACTTGATGCCCTCAATCTCACACAAATTATCTATGATCCTACCAGGTACAACCCCAAATTCGTAAACACGGGCACCCTCATAGATATTCCCCTAACTAACTCGCCCTCCAAATACACCTCTGCTGTTTTCAACCAAGATCTCAGTGATCACTGCCTCTGCCTGCATCCGTAATGGGTCTGCGAGCAAACGACCACCCCTCATCACCTTTGAAGAGGGGGAGACACTCTAGACCCAACCTTCTACATATCTATTCTACCCTGCTTTTCTAAGGTCATTGAAAGCCAAGTTAACAAACAGATTACTGACCATTTCGAATCTCACCGTACCTTCTCCGTTATGCAATATGGTTTCAGAGCTGGTCATTGGTGCACCTCAGCCATGCTCAAGGTCCTAAACGATATCATAACCGCCATCGATAAGAGACATTACTGTGCAGCCGTATTCATTGACCTGGCTAAGGCTTTCGACTCTGTCAATCACAACATTCTTATTGGCAGACTCAACAGCCTTGGTTTCTCAAATGATTGCCTCGCTTGGTTCACCAACTACTTCTACGATAGTGTGTCAGTGTGTCAAATCGGAGGGCCTGTTGTCCGGACCTCTGGCAGTGTCTATGGGGGTGCCACAGTGTTCAATTCTCGGGCCGATGCTCTTCTTTGTATACATCAATTATGTCGCTCTCGCTGATGGTGATTCTTTGATCCACCTCTACGCGGACGACACCATTCTGTATACCTCTGGCCCTTCGTTGGACACTGTGTTAACTAACCTCCAGATGAGCTTCAATGCCATACAACTCTTCTTCTGTGGCCTCCAACTGCTTTTAAATGCAAGTAAAACTAAACGCATGCTCTTCAACCGATCTTCAACCAATCGCTGCCCGCACCTGCCCACCCGTCCATCATCACTACTCTGGACGGTTCTGACTCAACCACTCCACTTATTTATTGTTAATTAACAAACTAGTTTTGGCAAGTCAGTTCGAACATCTAAGTTAACTGCGCCTTTAAACAGCTTGGAAAATTCCAGAAAATGATGGCTTTACAAGCTTCTGAGGTTAATTTAAAGAATTTGAGTCAATTGGAGCTGTACCTGAATATGTGGACAACAAATACCTAGGTGTCTGGTTAGACTGTAAACTCTCCTTCCAGACTCACATTAAACATCTCCAATCCAAAATTAAATCTAGAATCGGCTTCCTATTTCGCAACAAATCATCCTTCACTCATGCTAGCAAACATACCCTCGTAAAACTGACTATCCTACCGAACCTCGACTTCGGCGATGTCATTTACAAAATAGCCTCCAACACTCTACTCAACAAATCGGATGCAGTTTATCACAGTGCCATCCGTTTTCTCACCAAAGCCCCATATACTACCCACCACTGCGACCTGTATGCTCTCGTTGCCGGCCCTCACGTCATACTCGTCGCCAAACACACTGGCTCCAGGTCATCTACAAGTCTCTGCTAGGTAAAGCCTGGCCTTATCTCAGCTCCCTGGTCACCATAGCAGCACCCACCAGTAGCACGCGCTCCAGCAGGTATATCTCACTGGTCACCCCCAAAGCCAATTCTTCCTCTGGCCACCTCTCCTTCTAGTTCTCTGCTGCCAATGACTGGAACGAACTGTAAAAATCTCTGAAGCTGGAGACTTACCTCCTTCACTAGCTTTAAGCACCAGCTGTTAGAGCAGCTCACAGATCACTGCACCTGTACATAGCTAATCTGTAAATAGCCCATCCAATCTACCTCATCCCCATACTGTATTTATTTATTTATTTAGCATGTACATATTACCTCAATTACCTTGACTTACCGGTGCCTCGCACATTGACTCTGTACCGGTACCCTCTGTATATAGCCTTGCTATTGTTATTTTACTGCTGCTCTTTAATTATGTGTTACTTTTATTTGTTACGTTTTTTAGGTATTTTTCTTAACTGCATTGTTGGTTAAGGGCTTGTAAGTAAGCATTTCACTGTAAGGTCTGCACCTGTATAAGTCGCATAATTGACAAATAAGATTTGATTTGATGCTCGGCCCAGGCTCCCGGATGGAGCCATTGCATAAACAAATTAATAATGGATAAATAAAAACAGAAGACAATGGAAGATGATTGTCAGACTAAAACAAATCACAAACGGTCCGTCTTTTTATGTACAGTGTCTTCAAAGGTATTCATACTCATTCCACATGCTATTATGTTAGTCTGAATTCAAAATGGATTAAATATATTTGTTTTTCTCACCCATCTACACCCAATACTCCATAATGACAAAGTGAAAATATGTTTGTAGAATCTTTAGCAAATTTATTGAAAATGAAATACGGCAATATCTCATATACATAAGTATTAACACCCCTTTGGTAGCAATTACAGCTATGAGTCTTTGTGGGTAAGTGTCTAAGAGCTTTGCACACCTGGATTGTACGATTGTTTTTAATCTTCAAGCTCTGTCAACTTAGTTGTTGATCATAGCTAAAAATATATTTTCAAGTCTTGTCATATATTTTAATGCTGATTTAAGCCAAAACTGTAAGTAGGCCACTCTGGAACATTCAATGTCATCTTGGTAAGCCAGTGTATATTTGGCCTTGTGTTTTATGTTATTGTCCTGCTGAAAGGGGAATTTTTCTTCCTGTGTCTGTTGGAAAGCAGACAGAACCAGGTTTTTCTCCAGGATTTTACCTGTGCTTAGCTGTAATTCCCTTAAATTTTATCTTATAAACTCCCTAGTCCTTGCCAATGACAAGCATACACATAACATTATGCAGCCACCACCATGCTTAAAAATATGAAGAGTGGTACCCAGTGATGTGTTGGATTTCCCCAAACATAACGCTTTGTATTCAGGACATAGACTTAATTTCTTTGCCACATTATTTGCAGTTTTAGAATAGTTTTATTCTGTACAGGCTTCCTTCTTTTCACTCTGTCATTTAGGTTAGTATCATGAAGTAACTAAACTAAGCAAAAAAAGAAACGTCCTCTCACTGTCCACTGCGTTTATTTTCAGAAAACTTGACGTGTAAATATTTGTATGAACATAACGAGATTCAACAAATGAGCCATAAACTGAACAAGTTCCACAGACATGTGACTAACATAAATGTAATGTGTCCCTGAGCAAAGGCGGGGTCAAAATCAAAAGTAACAGTCAGTATCTGGTGTACTGCAGTACTGCAGTGCATCTCCTCATCATGGACTGCACCAGGTTTGCCAGTTCTTGCTGTGAGATGTTACCCCACTCTTCCAACAAGGCACAAGCAAATTCCTGGACATTTCTGCGGGGAAAGCCACTAGCCCTCACCCCCCGATACAACAGGTCCCAGATGTGCTCAATGGGATTGAGATCCGGGCTCTTTGCTGGCCATGGCAGATCACTGACATTCCTGTCTTGCAGAAAATCATGCACAGAGCGAGCAGTATGGCTAGTGGCATTGTCATGCTGAAGGGTCATGTCAGGATGAGCCTGCAGGAAGGGTACCACATGAGGGAGGAGGATGTCTTCCGTGTAATGCACAGCATTGAAATTGCCTGCAATGACAACAAGCTCAGTCCGAGGATGCTGTGACACACAGCCCCAGACCATGACGGACCCTCCAAATCGATCCCGCTCCAGAATACAGGCCTCAGTGTAATGCTCATTCCTTCGACAATAAACGCGAATCCGACCATCACCCCTGATGAAACAAAACCACGAATCGTCAGTGAAGAGTGCTTTTTGCCAGTCCTGTCTGGTCCAGTGACGGTGGGTTTGTGCCCATAGGCGACTTTGTTGCTGGTGATGTCTGGTGAGGACCTGCCTTACAACAGGCCTACAAGCCCTCAGTCCAGCCTGTCTCAGCCTATTGTGACCAGTCTGAGCACTGATGGAGGGATTGTGTGTTCCTGGTGTAACTCGGGTAGTTGTTGTTGCCATCTTGTACCTGTCCCGCAGGTGTGATGTTCAGATGTACCAATCCTGTGCAAGTGTTACACGTGGTCTGCCACTGCGAGGACGATCAGCTGTCCGTCCTGTCTCCCTGTAGCGCTGTCTTAGGCGTCTCACAGTACGGACATTGCAATTTATTGCCCTGGCCACATCTGCAGTCCTCATGCCTCCTTGCAGCATGCCTAAATAATGTTCACACAGATGAGCAGGGACACTGGGCATCTTTCTTTTGATGTATGTCAGAGTCAGTCGAAAGGCCTCTTTATAGTGTCCTTATAGTTTTCATAACTGTGACCTTAATTGCCTACCGTCTGTAAGCTGTTAGTGCCTTTACGACCTTTCCACAGGTGCATGTTCATTAACTGTTTATGGTTCATTGAACAAGCATGCGAAACAGTGTTTAAACCCTTTACAATGAAGATCTGTGAAGTTATTTGGATATTTACAAATTATCTTTGAAAGACAGGGTCCTGAAAAAGGTTATTTTTTTGCTGAGTTGACAAAGTTATTGATCCATCCTCAGTTTTCTACCACAGCCATTAAACTCTGTCACTGTTTTAAAGTTACCATTGGCCTCATGGTGAAATCCCTGAGCTGTTTCCATCCTCTTCGTCAACTGAGTTGGCTCGCAAATTGGTGTCCCTCTTTGAGGCATTGGAAAACCTCCCTGCTCAACTGAGGGACCTTACAGATAATTGTATATGTGGGTTAAATATGAAAAAAAATCATGTTAAACACTAGTATTGCACAAAGAGTGAGTCAATGCAATGTATAGTGACTTGTTAAGCACATTTTTACTTCTGAACTTATTTAGGCTTGCCATAACAAAGGGGTTGAATACTTATTGACTAAAGACATTTCAGCTTTTCATTTTTTAAATTAATTGTAAACATTTCAAAAAACGTAACTGGACTTTGTCATTAGGCCAGTGATAAAAACAAATCTCAATTTAATCAATTTGACATTTGTCTGTAACACAACAACATTTTGAAAAAGTCTCTGTACTGGCTCTGTACACCCTTAAAAATTGTAATACTTGGTTGCGTCGTCAACCAAACTTAATTAAATATTTATTTTGTAATACAGTAAATAGACTAAAGTTTGGGCTATCTTAAAAATGAATGTAGGTCAACAGTATTTATTTAACCTTAAAATGAGTACACATCCATGGCCACAGTTTGAAGTTACCGTAACTATAGTTGTCTTCTTATGTAATCATAGAAAGCATGCACGTTCAAGATAGCATGTAAAGTCACAGATCTGTGGAGCTCTTTACAATTGCTATAATAATCTGTGCAGAATCTCGAAAGGCATTAATCACTTGCACTATGTACTTGTAATGTAATCTCAACTGCTATCCAGGTCATTTGGTTGTGCTATTAGACGAAGCACAGTGATAAAACTTAGTTGCTATGTTTTTTTCATCAGAAATGATTATTTATAGGTACCTTCATGTGTGTGTAAACTATTACTGTGTTCAGAGTTTTAATCTTTAATCCATTGTTTAGCTGGAATGGAATGTTCGTATCCTGTATATTTGACTGTGATATGTGGTTGTCTCAACTAGCTATTTTACTGTAAGTCGCAAATTTAGCATTTGCTAAATTACTAAAATGTCAAATGTAAACATTCTACATACAGATCTCATATTACTGTATTGACTTTGTTTTTGATATATTCATGTCACAAATGTATCATTTGTACAGTTCTTTATTAAATGTTTTGTTATTTGTTACATTTGACTGTAAAACATAGCCGAACTCATTATTTCTCTGAGACTGTGGCAGATATATAGCATTTTGCAACAAAAAACAACATTATTTGTCTCTCTGAAATTAAATCATCAAGTGATTTTAAACAGAAACATTTCTGTCATTGAACATTTTAATCATTTAGCAGACACTCTTATCCAGAGCAATTATGGTTAAGTGTCTTGCTCAAGGGCACGTTGACCAATTTTTCACCTTGTCGGCTCTGAACCAGCAACTCAAAGCGCTAGGCTACCTGCCACCTACACATTGGGAATTCAAAAAACTTTTGGCTGTCTTCATGAGGGGCTGAGTATAGGTGGCAATCTCAATTATCACGACTCATCCAACTATGACTAAATTGTCTACATTGAAATAACGTGGTGTGCCCAGTGGGATCCATGTTCAATGCAGCCAATGCAATGGATCTCTCCCTTCTTGTTTTTATATCTACTATGTGTCTCTGCGTATGCCCCTCTAATATGATGATGAACCTACTAGGCATGTAAACATTTAGCATGCAAAATGTCATACCCAAATCATCTCAAACTAAACGTTTGTTCAAGCCACTGAGCTACACAATCCCTTTCCGAGATGAACATGTAATGACATTCGCTTTTGCTTAGAAAATGCTGACATTATGCTGAAGTAACTAGATTAACAAAACCGAAGTGTGGGTTAAACAGTTTACCCTTGTCCATAGACTGCTTTCAAGGTAAGAAAACAAAATATATATTTGTAATTTACCTGTCCCTTTAAAGTGGCAATCAGCAGTTGCTACATGCTTTTTAAATTAAATTAATGATGTACCCAGTGATTATTGTAGAATATAACTGATAAATGCCTCATGGGCTTAGTTCAACTTTCGTACCCCATCATAACCCAAAATGTAAGCTTCTTTTTCTCCAATGTTTGTAAACAAAGTAAATGTAAACAGGTACTATATAGCCTCAAAACATGGTTCAAACTATACTTTTATATCATGGATGGTCAGTCCTTGCATCCATAGCTCTTTCTATACATTTGAGAGTGGTTACATTTCTCCAGGCACATCCCTCAAGCTTTTTACCACGTTGTTATTGTTTCTACTGCTGATTGCCGCTTTAAGGATTTTATCAATGATTTGATGATTTGATTTGGTGGGAAACTTGTCTATCATCCCTGAGCTATTATCCGTGTGTCACGACTTCCGCCAAAGTTGGCTCCCCTGCCTGTTCGGGCGGTGTTCGGCGGTAGTCGTCACCGTCCTACTAGCCGCTACCAATCCCTTTTTCGTTTGTCTGTTGGTTTTGTCTTATTAGTTTCACCTGTGTGTATTTTCGTTTAATTAGCTTCCCTATATATAGTAGGTTGTCCCGCCCTTGTTTTGTGCGGGATTGTTTTTGTTACTCTGTTGGATTGTGGTTTTCATGTGTGTATTCTCCAGACTGTTTTGTCCTGTGTTTGGGCTGGTCTATTCTATGCGCCCTGTGTGTTGGCGTGACCGTTTGTTTGCAGAATAATAAATTCACGATATACTGAACCCTGCTCTCTGCGCCTGATTCCAAACCACCACTCCTAGTATCTCGTGACAGAATCCCGCACCACAAACATGGAATCAGCAGGAGCAGCCGCGTCTGCACTCCCATCGATGGAGGAGAGGGTCCTCCATCATACCAGCGTTCTTCATAGGATTGGTTCGGCCATGGACCAAATGATGGAGAGGATGGATCAATGGGAGAGGAGTGGCCTTCCCACCTCATCTCCAGCACCCCCTCTTTCAGCACCTCCTGTTCCTGCAACCACATCTGGCTCTGGGGCTCTTCGGCTGACGCTCCCACGGGAGTATGATGGAACGGCGGCTGGGTGCCAGGGTTTCCTTCTCCAACTGGAACTGTACCTGGCTACCGTGCATCCTGCTCCCTCCGGAGAGGAGAGCGTGAGCGCCCTCGTCTCTTGTTTGACTGGGCGAGCCCTCGAGGACTGGGCAACTCTGCGAGGAATGGTCCGGACTCTGCGAAGGATAATTACCCAGAGTTCACCCCCCGATTCCGAGCTGTGTTTGACCATCCGCCAGAGGGTCGGGCGGCGGGTGAATGGCTGTTCCACCTGCGTCAGGAGACGAGGAGCGTGCAGGACTTTGCCCTGGAGTTCAGGACCTTGGCCGTAGGAGCAGGGTGGAACGACAGGGCCCTGATAGATCATTTCCGATGCAGTCTCAGGGAGGACGTCCGCAGGGAGCTAGCATGTCGGGACACCACCCTCACACTGGACGAACTCATTGACTTGGCTATCTGTCTTGACAACCTGCTGGCTGCCCGTGGGCGTTCGGATCAGGTCCTGTCGTTTCCACTTCCCAGCCCTCCTGCACCTATCCCAATGGAGTTAGGAGGGGCGGCTTTGAGGGGGAACGGAGGAGGAGTGTCCTCCTGCACCAGTTGTGGTCGGCGAGGGCACACGGCCGACCGGTGCTGGAGGAACTCGTCTGGGAGTCGGGAGGGCAGGCGGAGCACTACTCGATCACCCCAGGTGAGTAAGCACCAGACTCACCCAGAGCTTCCTGTCTGTCATATGTATGTGTTAACTTCTTTCCCTGGGTTTTTTCCCTCTCTACAGCATAAGGCGCAAGTCGATTCAGGCGCAGCTGGGAATTTCATGGATCGTGGGCTCGCGTTAAGGATTCCCCTGGTGTCATTAGACCTACCTTTCCCCGTGCACTCCTTAGATAGCCGACCATTAGGGTCAGGAGTGGTTAGGGAGGCTACGGTGCTGCTGGACATGGTAACGCAGGGGTATCATAAGGAGCAGATTAGTCTGTTCCTTATAGATTCACCTGCGTTTCCAGTGGTGTTGGGAATTCACTGGCTTGCTCAACACAACCCAGTGATTTCTTGGCAACAGGGAGCTCTTAAGGTGTGGTCAGAGGAGTGTTCAGGCAGGTGTATAGGAGTTGCCGTTGGTGCGACTACGGTGGAGAGTCCAGACCAGGTTTCCACCGTGCGCATTCCCTCTGAATATGCCGATTTAGCTATCGCCTTCAGTAAAAAGAGGGCGACACAATTACCACCCCATCGTCGAGAGGACTGCGCGATAAACCTTCTGGAGAACGCTGCACTTCCTAGGAGTTACGTGTATCCATTGTCCCAGGAGGAGACAGTAGCGATGGAAACATATGTTACTGAATCGCTGGGACAGGGGTACATTCGGCCCTCCGCATCACCCGTCTCCTCGAGCTTCTTTTTTGTGAAGAAGAAGGATGGAGGTCTGCGTCCGTGCATTGATTATAGAGGTCTAAATTCCATCACAGTGGGGTTAGTTACCCACTACCTCTCATCGCTACGGCGGTGGAATCATTTCACGGGGCGCGCTTCTTCACAAAACTGGACCTGAGGAGTGCGTATAATCTGGTATGTATCCGGGGAGGAGATGAGTGGAAAACCGCATTTAGTACTACATCTGGTCATTATGAGTACCGCGTCATGCCATATGGGTTGAAGAATGCTCCAGCCGTCTTCCAATCCTTCGTAGATGAGATTCTCTGAGACCTGCTTGGGCAGGGAGTGGTAGTGTACATCGATGACATCTTGATCTATTCTGCCACACGCACGGCGCATGTGTCTCTGGTGCATAAGGTACTTGGGCAACTGCTGGAGCATGACCTGTATTGCAAGGCGGAGAAATGTGGGTTTTTAAAACAGTCCATTTCCTTCCTGGGTTATCGTATTTTCACCTCCGGGGTGGTGATGGAGGATAACCGCGTTACAGCCGTGCGTAATTGGCCGACTCCGACCACGGTGAAAGAAGTGCAGCGGTTTTTAGGGTTTGCCAATTACTACCGGAGGTTTATCCGGGGTTTTGGTCAGGTGGCTGCTCCCATCACCTCACTGCTGAAGGGAGAACGGGTGCGCTTGCGTTGGTCAGCAGAGGCGGGCAGAGCTTTCAGTCGTTTGAAAGAGCTGTTCACGAATGCGCCCGTGTTGGCGCATCCGGACCCCACTTTAGCATTCATAGTGGAGGTGGACGCGTCCGAGGTGGGGGTCAGGGCCGTGCTGTCCCAGCGCTCGGGCGTGCCACCCAAGCTCCACCCGTGTGCTTTCTTTTCGAGCAAGCTCGGTCCAGCGGAGCGAAACTATGACGTGGGGGACCGGGAGTTGTTAGCTGTAGTCAAGGCTCTGAAGGTGTGGAGACATTGGCTTGAGGGGGCGAAATACCCTTTTCTCATCTAGACTGACCATCGTAATCTCAAGTATATCCGGGCAGCGAGGAGACTAAATCCAAGTCAGGCTAGATGGGCCATGTTTTTCACCAGGTTTCGGTTTACCATCTCATACCGGCCAGGCTCCCAAAACACCAAAGCCGACGCGCTGTCCCGCCTCTATGATACCGAGGAGCGGTCCGTTGAGCCAACTCTCATCATTCCACCTTCATGTCTCGTGGCACCGGTGGTATGGGAGGTGGATGCGGAGATAGAGAGGGCCTCACGGCTAGAGCCGGCCCCCCCCTAACTGTCCAGTGGGGACTCAGTACGTGCTGAGGGGGGTCCGGGATAAGCTGATCCGGTGGGCTCATACTCTCCCCTCCTCGGGTCATCCTGGCATCGAGAGGACAGTGCGGAGTCTTAGAGGGAGATACTGGTGGCCCATGTTGTCTTAAGGACGTGAGATGTTATGTCTCCTCCTGCTCAGTGTGCGCTCAGAGCAAGGCGCCTCGGCACCTGCCTAGAGTGAAGTTACAACCCCTCCCCGTTCCACAATGGCCGTGGACACACTTATCGGTGGACTTTCTTACCGACCTTCCTCTGTCCTAGGGAAGTACTACGATCCTGGTCGTTGTGGATCGGTTTTCTAAGTCCTGTCGTCTCATCCCGTTGCCCGGTCTCCCTACGGCCCTGCAGACTGCGGTGGCCTTGTTTACCCATGTCTTCCGGCACTATGGGGTGCCTGAGGACATTGTTTCTGATCGGGGTCCCCAATTCACGTCCAGAGTGTGGAGGGCGTTTATGGAGAGACTGGGGGTCTCGGTCAGCTTAACCTCAGGTTTTCACCCCGAGAGTAATGGGCAGGTGGAGCGCGTAAACCAGGATGTGGGCAGGTTTCTGCGGTCCTATTGCCGGGACCGGTCTGGTGAGCGGGCACGGTATGTTCCTTGGGCTGAACTCGCTCAGAACTCACTACGCCACTCCTCAACTAACTTGTCCCCTTTTGAGTGTGTGTTAGGTTACCAGCCGGTCCTGGCCCCATGGCATCAGAGCCAGACCGAGGCTTCTGCGGTTGAGGAATGGGTACAGCGCTCCAAGGACACCTGGAAAGCCGTCCGGGACTCGCTAAGGTTAGCGGGAGAACGGCAGAAGAGGAGCGCTGACCTGACCAGCACCGCAGTGTGGACCCCGTGTTTGCACCGGGGGACAGGGTCTGGCTCTCGACCCGAAACCTGCCCCTCCGCCTGCCTTGTCGGAAGCTGGGGGCCGCAGTGTGTGGGGCCGTTCAAAGTCCTGAGGAGAGTAAACGAGGTGTGTTACAGGTTACAACTTCCTAGGTATTACCGTATTAACCCCTCGTTTCATGTGTCTCTCCTCAGGCCGGTGGTGGCTGGTCCCCTGCAAGAAGGTGAGGTGCCTGAGGTCCCTCCGCCCCCTCTGGACATCGAGGGGTCCCCGGCGTACACGGTTCGGGGCATTCTGGATTCGAGGCGCCGGGTGGGGGGCCTACAGTACCTCATGGACTGGGAGGGGTAAGGTCCGGAGGAAAGATGCTGGGTTCCGGTGGGGGACATTTTGGACCCTTCTCTCCTGAGAGATTTCCACCGCCTCCACCCGGATCGCCCGGCGCTTTTCACCTGTGTGTATTTTAGTTTAATTAGCTTCCCTATATATAGTAGGTTGTCCCGCCCTTGTTTTGTGCGGGATTGTTTTTGTTACTCTGTTGGATTGTGGTTTTCATGTGTGTATTCTCCGGACTGTTTTGTCCTGTGTTTGGGCTGGTCTATTCTATGCGCCCTGTGTGTTGCCGTGACCGTTTGTTTGCCGGAGAATAAATTCACGATGCGTCCTAGTATCTCGTGACACAGTGAGCTGTCACCTACTAAGAAAAGTGCCTATTGCTTTGTATAAATAATGTTTTGTTGCATTTAACTGCCGAAAATGCTGTTAAATGCAACAACACATTATTTATACAAAGCAATCTGTTATATGGTTTTTGAACACTATAATTTGTTCATTTGCATGAAAGTTGTACTTTTAGTTTATGGTTGACAACAGCTTGTTTGCTATTAACCAATCAGCGTTTTGTAGCGTTTTGTAGAGTTCAAAGCATGTGAATGCATCCAACTCGTATTTACAACTTCACAAATGGTAAATAACACCTTCCCATTTGGTTGAATGCAGCATTAGCAAGACTTGAGTAGATTTTAAGGCAAGGAATTTGACAATCTTGTGGCTAGCCTTAACTGCAGGTAAACAACTATCAAAGGAGTGTGTTGGCATGGTCTCATGTTTTGATGAGATTACTATTGGTTGACCAGACACAAATATTTGGTATCTGCTTTTTGGCTATTCCTCTCTCTCTCTCTCCTTTAGAAACATCTACTTAAAACAGAAAAACATTAGAAGAGACCAGCTTGCTACTTCCTTTAAAAAGAGTCCCTTTGTGTGCTTACATGTTTTAAATATTCATGCTCTCCCGTTAGTTCCCGGACACAGTTTTAATAATGGGCTCCAAGTCTGATTTACGTCTCAAATGAATGAATCTGCTAGCAGTGGGGAAAACATAAACGCTAATGCCTGGTGTCCCTTTAAGGAAAAGGAACAGGAAATCTATGTGCTGTGACCCAGAGAAGGTTACTGCAGTACCTTGTAATTGGCCCACAGAGAATTGCCCTTTTCGAGTCAGGATGGAGGGACAGTTTTCAAAGCACAATCTGGGATATGTGGGATAATTTTTTTTATGGTCATTTCCATTAATATCCATTGCTTCTTGAAGAATATAGGTTAATGCCTCATGAGTTTAGAACGGTCTTTTACCCTATCATACACCAAAATACAAGGTACTTCATCAATTAGTTCCATTACTCCATTGATTAGCTCCATCTATGAATTTGAGAGTGGTTACAATTCCCCAACCCAATTCCTCAGCTTTATCCCAAACCAAGTGGTGGGGCTGTCATGTCTGGCCTGAAACACAAACTAAGAACTGTGTCTTTAAAACTACTGTGTGTGTTGATTCCTGTGTCTTATCTCTCTGAATTAAGATTTATGAATGCATATTGTTGGCAGCTATTATCATTGGTAGACACCCTACTGCTAAGTCTGCTGTATGACACATAGGAAATGTTCATCAGATCAATTTAACACTTGCAAGTATAAAGCGTTACATTCATCTCCTGTGGTTGTTATCAAGGTTGAGCGTTTCAGCTGACATCTGATGTAAGTTTCAGTCCAAGAAGGCAGGAAAATCATTGAGATACAGCTGTGAATGCCTATCAATGACAACAGTCACCCATGCGCTACGCTCAGTACAAGTGACTCTCTATAGTTACATCATCAATCTTCATCACAATTATCTCGAGTGTATTTCTGCAGCATCTATTAGACATGGTTGTGGTTACACACAATCATATACAGTTGCTGGAGAATAAAAAAAATCCCCATTAATCCATTTACAAGGCTGATTCAGCAGGACCACTGCCCATTTCCTACCTGGACAAGCCTCCTCTGCATAGTGATATTTCATAATGGGAAAAATGATTGGCTCACCTATTCCTCTCACACTGTCACCTTGTTTCAATAGTGTGATTGTGAACACTTGTAGTGTGACAAATCCCCCTGGCTTGGGTACATCAAAACTATGATGAATATCAAACACATGACCAGACAGATAGTTTCAGGACAGTTTTCCCTCCACAATTGATTGGACAGCTTTGAGCCAGGAACGCTTGTTGTGATGGGAGCAATCTAATGTAGTCATACAGAGGATGACATATACAGGAGTCGCCATGTCATCTCATTTGTATCACATGCTATGGACAGAAATGAAATCCTCCCAGAGTAGTAGTTGTGGTGTAGCAAATCAAAGTTTATTGGTTGAGTGCACAGTTCAGCAGATGTTATTAGCAGGTGCAGCGAAATGCTTTTGTTACTTGCTCCTAACAATGCAGTAAAATGTCAAACAGGTGCAAAAATAATCCATTTAAAAAATAAAAAACAAGTACGTATCCAATTACCAACCCAAATAGCATTGTAACAGTAATCCAAATGCAATGTCATGTCATGATTAAATTATATGACATGCTATTTTGTCAAAACGATTACCTAACGTTTAATTGATTGAATTGAATTGAATTAAAACAGACAACAATTAAACCATTAATAACATGGGGCACCAAGCAAGCAATAATTTATATAGAGCGGTTATCTCCCGAACCCACTCTCTTAAAGATCTGAAGATCTTTTATATCAATAGCAGTCAATGATTAATCGTCACCTCGATCGGTCTCATTCTGATTGTCGTAGGTACTTGGTTATCTGCACAAACCCTAGCTAATAAGTTTAATCAGCAATACAAACATTGGCTTCATTATTTATTTACTAAATGCCTAAATAATCACACAGAATTACATATATAAAAACACACACCGGATAGATCACACATTGATTACTAATCATGTCATGAAAAGACCCCAGTGGGCTAACGCGATATGATGGCTGGTTACACAAAGGGGGTTGGGCTTGAATGAAAGAGCGGGAAGACTGAGGGACAAAGGGATTGGGTCTATCAGACCTTGAGAAGCTACTCTACCATAAACACAGAATCTTATGCATTCTACTAACTGCCCAATCGGAAAAGGAAAATGCAAGATATATATATATATATATATATATATTTACTCTGAGCTGCACTTCGATAGATGGATGAGAGCTGGAAGACTGGTTTACCCAGCAGAGATCGCCATTGTCCTTTAAATAATCTTTCTGGTCGTAGTGTTGTAGATCGGATACGTTAAAGTACCCTGTTCTTCTGAGATTGTCTGTCCTTTTCTAGGCCACGTACGTTTACAGCTGCAGCTGATAACTCGACGTCTAGGAGGTATCACTTCTTTAGTGAATAATTGTTCAAAGTTCATACCAAGTTGCTATAATCAACTCACACTTTATTCTGGATGGTCTAGTCGAAATTCATCTCAAAGTTGAAATGAGCCCTTTTTGTTTCAAATATTTTTTATTAAACACACACAAGAATGGTGTATAGGTATACAAGACAGGTATACAATTCTTATCTAAACATAAAAAGAGCATACAGGAAAACAAGACCCAGAGTTCTGGTGGCAGGGCCAGCACATGCTGCCCAAAGGTAGATTAAAATATTACAATTGAGAGTGCATTAATAAGTACAAATTCACAGCGCCGACTCGTCCAAGTAGGAGAGGAAAGGCTGCCAGATTTGATAAAATGTTGATCATTTATTGTTCAGAATATATCTAATTCTTTCTAAGTGTACAGTGTTTGCCAATTCACTGAGCCATAATTTGGTAGAGGGCGCTTCCCTCCTTTTCCAAAACAACAAGATTAGTTTTTTTGCCGAAATGAGACTGTAAGAGATTAGTTGTTTTTGGGGGTTGGTTAATCCGTTTAGGGACTCAGACACTCCCAGGATTATCAGAAGCGGTTCTGGATCTATTGAAGTCTCCAAAACTTCAGAGAGGATCCCAAAAATTCCACACCAATAACCATGCAAGCCAGAGCATAGGGCAAAGCAGTGGAGTAGTGTACCCTGTGCAGCCTGACATTTATCACACACCTAGGATAGGATAAAGTAATCCTTCTCACCCCCCTTAAAAGATTTAGATGCACTATTGTAAAGTGGCTGTTCCACTGGATGTCATAAGGTGAATGCACCAATTTGTAAGTCGCTCTGGATAAGAGCGTCTGCTAAATGACTTAAATGTAATGTAATGTAATCACATCAGGAAATATCCTATGCAGTTTAGTTTTGGAATAGTGTAATCTGTGTAATACCTTGAATTGTATGAGGCGATGTCTGGAATTAATGGAGCATGTGTGAATATACTCCAAGCTCTCTTCCCAGTCTGCCACCGAGATGTCAGTCCCTAGTTCTTCCTCCCATTTTGCCTTGATGGCATCTGTAGAAGCTGTGCTAACAGATTGAAAAGCATCATATAGACGGGATATCAGTTTATCTGAGGTGAGGCATATTTGTATGCATCCGTCAAACATGGAAGGTTTAGCATTCCCAAATGTTGGGAGGTGTTTTCTAACATAGTCTCTAATTTGTAGGTATCTGAAAAAATGACTTCTGGGAAGATTATAAGTTTCCCTCACAACTCAAAGGAAGCAAAGGTCCCTTCTATGTATAAATCCCCTATGGTACTTATCCCCAACTCTCCCCATCGCTCAAAAGTGTTATCAAGGTTAAAGGGGGCAAAGGAGAGATTCCTGGCGACAGGGAGCATGAATGACATTGGTCTAAGCTCGAAGTGGACTTTCATTTGCTTTCAGATTCGGACTGTGCTATGTATAATAGGATTGTTACAATAAAGTGACATCTCCAGATTGACAGGCGACAAAATCACAGCGCCAATAGAGAAGGGGTGACACTCCTCACGCTCCATACTAAGCCAGCTGGATGACGGAAGTGCGTCATCCAGCAGAAACGTAACAACACGGAGGTTAGCGGCCCAGTAATAAAATATAAAATTTGGGAGAGACAATCCGCCTTCCATCTTGGATTTACAGAGGTGTTTTTACCTATCCTGTGTGTTTTATAATCCCAGATGAAAGGATTGATAATTGAGTCCAGTTGTTTATGAAAGGATTTAGGTATGAATACTGGGATGTTCTGATATAGGTAGAGCAGACCATTTTAATGGCATTAATTCTTCCGAGCAGAGAAATTGGGAGAGTTCTCCAAAATAGTATGTTTGCCTTGAGTTTTTGTATCAGAGAGGGGAAATTCTCTTTAAATAGTAAGGAGTATTGTTTGGTAACTACAATTCCTAGGTAGGTAAATTTTTCTGAAGATAACTTAAATGGGAGATGTTCTAGCCAGGAGGTGTTTTGCGACCGTATGGGCATTAATTCACTCTTGTTCCAATTTATTCTGTATCCCGAGAAGGTACAAAACAAATTGATCACATCAAGACTAGCTGGGATACTAGCCTGGGGATCTGTTACATAGAGGAGGATGTCATCTGTGTATAGGGAAATCTTATTTAGGGTATCTTTAGTATTATAGCCGTGTATTGCTGCATGAGATCTAATCGTCTGAGCGAGCGGTTCGATAATTAGGGCGAAGAACATAGGCGACAGCGCACAACACTGCCTTGTCCCCATGTAAAGGTTAAATCGGGGCGACAATGATTGGTTAGTGAGTATTCTGGCACAGCGGTTCCTATATAAAAGCTGGATCCAATTTATGAACCCATCTCCAATATTACATTTCTGTAGGACCTTGAATAGATGGGGCCACTCAACTTGGTCAAAGGCCTTTTCGGCGTCAAGAGATATGACGGCAAGGTCCATTGGCGGTCCAAAAGGAAAAATAGGAAAATAAAAATAATAAACACATTGTCTGGCGATGTGCATGGTCCAGCTGGGGATCCGAATCCAAACATCCGACCCCATTGCATCCTTCAATAGCTTGGCAAAGAAGTCGGTGGGGCGAGAGCCCGCCTCTACCCCCTCTGCCAGGCCAACAACGCAAAGGTTATTACGTCTGGATCGGCCCTCCAGGTCCACCACTTTCCCAGAAAGCCTCTGCACACTATCCTGCAATGACGTGCATAGCTTCTCTAACTCGTCGATCCTACCAGCATTGAATTCAGAAGCTTTCTCAAGGTCCACAATACTCTGGCCATGCGAAGCGACCGTTCGAATGATGCTCTCGATTTTGGTGTCCAGTTCAGCAATAGTGGCCTTAAGATCCTCAGCTATAGCAACACGTAGCTCCCCCAAAGCCCGGGTAAGTTCTGTAAGTGTCACGTTGTTGCATGTGCCTCCCGCCATCCATGTCTGTCTCGTTGTTTAATGGGGAGTAGGCCTCCGCTGTGGATTTATTGTCCTTTGGTCGCTTATTACTCTGCATTTTCATATAAAAAGTTACAATCTTGTATTAGAAAGAAACATTTGTTGTAAAAAGTGCCATAAAGTAGGTTAAATTAGATTATTTTGCAAAAAAGTTGCAGGAGCCTCTCACACACAGCCGTTCACTCCAACATGCTAGCTCCACCCCGAAATTAGCTGTTTTAAACGTATGGACACCAGTCCTCACGTCATCGGGAACTGAGTTTGACTTCTGTCAACGGGCTTTTGTACTGGGAGAGAAGGGTGTGATTCATAGTTCTTAACCAATGTCTGTTCACTTGGGCGTGGCCACTGAGTGGGCCCACGTTTTACTATGAAACAATTATCTTATTTAGGAGGTAATTTAATCTTTTTACAAATAGTTTCATAGTTAAACATTTAAATTTCACAACAATTCCATGTGAATCTGATAACTAGAATGTGTAGACTTTCCAAGATACAATTTATGGCCGGGGTAGGCCATGATTGTAAAATAAGAATTTATTCTTAACTGACTTGGCTAGTTAAATAAAGGTTAAATAAAATAAAATGGTATTGGGGCAGTGACACATTTTTTGTTGTTGTGGCTCTGTATTCCAGATTATAAATGATACAATAAATCAAATCAAGGCCTCCCGGGTGGCGCAGTGGTCTAAGGCACTGCATTGCTAGCTGTGCCACCAGAGATTCTGGGCTCGAGCTCAGGCTCTGTCGCAGCCGTGGTGGTATCATGGTAGCATCCGTTATCATGGTAGCATCCACATTAATGTAGAAGTAAATAAAAGTGACTCCAAAATGACACAATACATTATTTACCATACATTTCTATTGAGCACAAAATGATCAGAAACACAACCAAAACCAACAGCAAATGCATCCATCAAATGTGTAGTCACAAGCTTTTTGCTTGCTATTAATATGGGTCCAAATACGTAACATTTTACGACTTTAATACACATTTAGCTTGCACAGAACACCGGAACAATGAATTTTTATTTAATTACCACAGTGAATTATTGTAATGTTTGTTTAATGTAAGAAATGTGTTGCGGATGAGTAAGGGATGTGTTGCCAATTGGCGATTTGACACGAAAATAACATTTCCTTCCTATTGTCCCAATAATTTTGGTCCCCTAAATGGAGAGACTATGTACAAAAAGTGCTGTAATTTCTAAACAGTTTACCCGATATGGATGAAAATGCCCTCAAATTAAAGCTGACTGTCTGCACTTTAACCTCATAGTCATTGTATAATTTGGAATCTTTTAAGTGCTAGAGTACAGAGCCAAAACAACAAAAAATGTCACTGTCCCAGTACATTTGGAGCTTGCTGTATAAGTACATATGTGGTGTGTATAAACAGTGTAACTAAAATGCAATGTTAAGTAGTAGAAATATTAGAAAGAGCTGTGTCGAGAATGTTATTGTTATGGTGAGAGGTTATTATGTCTTGGGGTATGATATTTGTGCGTCTGTAACTTTCTCAATCATCATTATTCAAGTGCTGAAATGCTTTCTCTCCCCTTCCTTCACACTTGTATCTTTCCCTTCCCTTCCCCAGATAGGCTGCGTATTAAATGGCACCCTATTCCCGATATAGTGCATTACTTGACCATAGGGCTCTGGTCAAAAGTAATGCACTATGTAAGGAATAGGGTGCCATTTGGGAGGCATAAATAGGCTTTCAGCTTTGATAGGAATGTACATCTCTGCAGTGTCACCCTCAGGTCCATTTCGGGGTTAATTGGATGCGCTTGCTCCAAATCCGTAACTTTAGTGTTTCAGTCAGAGGAAGTATTTGTTCTGCATGTGCTGCTGTGCTTATGTCCTTCCCCCAGGCAGGGAGGCAGATATTCAGGCAGACAGGCTGTTCCCATGACCCCTCCCCTGGTTCCCAGGCCCCAGGGCTCCAGACAGAGCTAGGAGGATTCACCGTGCTGACCTCCTTCACACCACAGCCTGGCTCACTGGAAATCTCAGACCCAGAAGTGTTCTGTTCCTTTTTCATTTGGCTGTGTTTGAGAAGTGGATCATCTTATTTGTCAACTAATTGTCACTTCCTCGATTGCTTCACCGATTGCTTTCAAAATAGAAACGGACAATTTTCATATAATTACCTGAGCTAACCACTTTCTCTCCTGGACTTTACTATTTGGAAAACGTGTGACACGATGTATCAAAAGGATGGGGGTATCGTCGGGAAAAAAACATTTGACCCATGTGTTTGTGTTTTGGTACAAACCAACATTTCCGCCTTGTGTTTAATATTCTAGAAAACGTCAATCATGAATAAGTAATGTCAACCCATATTTTGGTAAAAGCCATGCTGGAAGTTGATAGGAGATTGTAAGGGGGGCAGTACAGTTTTTTATATTTGACATTCAATTAATTACATGAAGTCCCACAAAAACATTTGGATTCCATGGACTTTTGGTCTCTCATTATACAATTGTTTATGTGGCATAATACAGTCAATATTTGATGGATAAACATTTTTTAAAGTTGAGTATCTTAGTCCAATATGCAGATGTTACATTTATCAGAACTGCATTTTTGACCTTTTATCAAAGGTCAAACACGTCAGCAGTAGAATCAACACATGAAATGAGACTGAAATGTCTTTTGGCTCCTTGTCAAGATTTATAACCAGGTCATCCAGGTTGTTTTTGAAGATGTTCATTATGGTAGATATTAGAAGAGTGGCGCATGTGTGTGCGCGTCCGTACATTGCTTGTGAAAAAGACAGGGACAGAGATGGAGGGAGGGAGGGAGGGAGAGGAATGATATGTAGTGCAGATGAAAATACTCACCTTATGACTGTGTATATGCAGTTCTGCTGTGAGATTGTTGGAATAGATTGGGAGATTTAGACTTACAGAGACGACCAAATCCAATTCGTCAACTTTTCAATGATGTTTGCTTGGCAGCAATATCTCCATGAATGTGAGGAGAACATGATGAACTTTTGATCAATTGACTCAGCTGTGATACCCTCAGGGTAAACTCATCTTGTGTGAGGGAAGTTATCCGTTTCAGAAATCTGAGTCACACCCCAGCTATCAGATAACGTTCTGAGAACCATATGCTTCTTTAAGCTTGGTTGTCCTATGGTTATTTGGCATACAACCTTCCCAAAACTCTCTGGGAATGGTGCAGGATAGTTGCTTGGCTTTGGAATGTTCTCAGCACATTTAAAGAACTTGACCAACATTTTTCTATTTTATTACAGAACATTTCCAGGAAGTTCAAACACGATTACATTTAACTTCAATTTTGTTCATGTCCTAGGAATGTTCTCCGACTGGTTTGACATTGGGAATATTCTCAAATAGTTCAGAGAAAGTTAAGAAACAACATGCTTCTCACTGAATTTCAGTACTTCAGCATACAATGAGTGTACAAAGGTCACATGTTCTTTCCATGACGTAGACTAACCAGGTGAAAGCTATGATCTCTTATTGATGTCGCTTGTTAAATCCACTTCAATCAGTGTAGATGGAGGTGAGGAGATGACGGGGATGGGCAAGATAAAATATTTAACTGCCTTTGAACGGTGGGTGGTAGTAGGTGCCAGGCGCACTGGGTTGTGTCAAGAACTGCAACTCAATATTAGGAAGGTGTCCTTAATGTTTTGAAAACTCAGTGTAGTTTCCTACAGGTTTCCTCGTGGTTCTATTCTCAAATTGCTCTGAGAACATTAAGAAAAGTTTCCATAAAAACCCCCAAAAAACTTTAACTTCAGAGAATGTTGTTTAAAGACACAGTTTTCCGCATCAACCAGACTTGCTTTATCCTCTATCTTTTTAAGTGTGTTCAGGTGTGTTGGCCACGCCTGATCTTAATAATTGCTTGTTTCCTTTGAAATGGGCTCTGTTTGAATAGACTAAAATGAACAGCTTTGAATGCATAAAAAAACATGGGATGCTAGCCCCATGTTGATGGAGGCTGAAATGACATTTGAGATTTTTTGTACTATTAGTTTTTTTGTTTTTTACTTGATGAAAATGTATATTTTCTTTAGTTTATACCCATACTATCTTCAACATTTTAATGAATTGTAATCACTTTAAAATTGACACATTATTAACTTCAAAGACCACTACTTTACACAATTCCAAAGCCCATTTCAAAGAGAATGTTACAAACTGGACTATATTTAGTAACTTACTTTGAAGAGATGGTGTTTGGGTCTAAATAGGTGTTTGGTAGTCTAAGTTCTGTGTATTTGCCTTTAACTGCCATTTCCCGAAAGTCAGACTCCTCCCACATGCCAACTTTTTTTTCTCAGCTTCAGAAGCATCTGCATTCACCAAATGTTGTGTGGTTATCCTTAGATATATTCTCCAGACTTGCCCAGAGGGAATTGTTTATATGTTCTCCATTTTTTAAATTATAGATAACATATTCTCTCTGTAAAAATTGGGCAAAAATGCATTTTACATACATGTCTTTTTTGTGTTTTACAGATAGGAAGATGAAAAACGTATTTATTTTGGAGCTGCAGGTAGCCTAATGGTTAGAGCTGACAAGGAACAAAACTGTCGTTCTGCACCTGAACAAGGTGTTAATCCACTGTTCGCTTTTAGGCTGTCATTGTAAATAAGAATTAGTTCTTGCCAATTTAAATCAATAAAAAATACACTATCTACTCTGGTCCTGGAGTGTCTTAATTAAATTAAACCAAAATATTTAGACTGACTTCATCTAGGGTCCAGAAAAATGCATTTGCAAGATGTGGAAATATGTACATGTTTAATGAGATATTAAAGATCAGTCGAGCAGTGAATTTCAACCACAAAGACAAAGGAAGATGTTTAATGACTCGCAAAGAAGGGCACCTATTGGTAGATGGGTAAAAAAAAAGACTAGGGAGTGTTTTTTAGGTAGGATAAAAATAAATGGAATCGAGCTAAGCACAGGCAAAATCCTAGAGGATGGAAAATATATATAATAAATTATCAACCCTGCAAGCGATACAAGACTATTATTATGGTGTTAGATTGTCACTTATAGCTCAAAAGCCCGAAAAGGACAGCATGTCACGGCTGTGCTTTATAACAGACTTCAATCATCGTTCAAACAAAATCAAAAGTGCAATCCTGAAATACTGGACTTTCACAAACAGTATCGAGGCTCTAGCCTCTGGCGGAAAATTCTGCTCTGTTTTCATACAGACAGGCACACACAATCAGGGACAAGCTAGTTCATTCTTTCCAAAAGCCTGACCGTTCGTTCAAACTGGTTATCATTACCAGGGAACTGTAAGTGTGGAAGAAGTGTTCAATATAACAACACTGGGATCAGCCCTCCTACTACTGTAGGGTTTGAGCATTGCATACAGGTAGGGAGTGGCAGTTCCTCTTGCTGCTCCTTAGGCAAGTACCAAGGTCTTGTAGTGGGTGCAAGCTTAGACTGGAAGCAAGTGGAGTGTGCGGAGGAGCGGGTGCCATGGGTTGAATACCAGGTGGGATGCAGCATTCTGGATAAATTGCAGGGTTTTGATGGCCTAAATGGGGAGCCAACAGCGAGTTGTAGTAGTCGAGACGGAAGATGACAAGTGCCTGGATTAGGATCTGCGTCACATCCTGTTGTAGATCATGACCCTGCAGGAGCGAGTCACTGATGTTTGCAGAGAATGGCAGGGTGTTGTCCTGGGTCACACCAAGGTTCTTTGCACTCTGGGAGGGGGACACCTTGGAGTTGTGATGTGATGGAAAGGTCTTTGAGTGGACAGGCCTTACCCGGGAGGAAGAGCAGTTCCGTCTTGTCGAGCTTGACGGGGTGGGCCGACATCCAACCTGAGATATCTGCCAGGCACGCAGTGATGTGTGTCATCACTGTTGTGACTTTACTTTCATTCACCTGATTATTTATTAATCGAATCAACTATGTTTAAATTAAATTAATCAGGTAACAATTAACTCATTAGGAATGTGGTGCACCACGAGAGCAGTTGTTTAAAGAGTTACCATCTCCCGAAATGAACTCTAAAAGGTCTTAACCTAATCACATCCATAAAACAGTCAACGTATTAATCATAACCTCTTTTCATATCATCATTCTGAACAGTCATAACCTCCTTGCATCTGCAAAAACCCCAGCCTTATGAGTCAGTACTACACTAATTGGTTTAATTATTTATTTACTAGATAACTAGATGATAACACAGGATAAACATACACACTTAATACATTAGAAAAGGGTCCCTAGTGGACTGACAACATACGGCGGCTTATTACAAAGGAGATTGAGAGGGAGGGAGGGAGGGAGGGAGGGAGACACTTATCATTGATACATTTTAGGAACATCTCTGACAGTAAATCATATACATTGCACACAAACCGCCACCCGTTTGGAGTAAGAAATCATTAATTTATTTACGTTTTAATGCCTTTGTTTGCGGGTTTATCACTGTTGGAACCAGGCCTTCTTAGGAAGGGTGTTGGGTCTTTACACGGCATGCTTGAAAGGCTCCGATTGTCCAAAAATGCCCGTCCCCGTCTCCTACTGTTGTTCACTCTGGAAGATGCTCCTTGGAAGATAGGCTAACCAGAGAGTAGGGTTTGAAGAGTAGTAGAATGGTCCCACTTAAATTCGCTTTTCTAGATACTTTACTTAGGACCGCTAATCAGCCGTACCACTGATTGTCCGGGAGGTGACGTTCTTGTCTCTACCTCGTGTTGAGATTTCAGAGTTCAAACCAATTTGTACGTGAGCTGCAGCTACACGCCTCTTTGGTCTAAATGTTAATTTCTTTACCAATCCTTTTATGCACTCTGATCGAAAGGGACGGTTTCGTCAGGCTAACACGCTCTCTGACCTCACTCGGGGCGTGGCTACTTACTGTGCAAAGTTTATAGAAAACAAATGATCTCTGATGGCTCCTAAAATCACATCCCTATCTTAACAAAAATACTTGCATAATTTTCCATATTTCATGCACAATGTAGAGGATGGAGATTTCATACATGTAGTGTATATACTTTTAACGTTACAATATTTCCTTTATAACATTTTAATGTCATCTCAAAATAACAACCAATATGACAATATTATTCTCTAGATCGCCTCTAGATCATTTCCCACGTTCTATGTTAGAAATCTTGTTCCAGTATTCGATTTAGAACGTGTTAAGAGCTTCGGTGAACAAAGACACATTCCTGTGTGAATTTGGAGAGGGAGACCCTGGATCTCCTCTCTTTTAATTTACAACAGAGCATGAGGTGTCAACCCCCCACCAGCTCCCTCCTCTGCCCTCTGTGGGTGAGAGAGGGTCTAGTTACTGTCATCTATTGCCAAGCTGATCTGACCCATTCGGCTCCTCACAGGACAGTCATGACACCACCAGTGTATCAGAAGGCGGGAAGGAGAAAAGTAGTTGAGGGTCAGAACAACAGAACATCAATTTTACTGTGGTCCCTTGTTATTCGGTCCGTGTCCTCTTCTTGAACTCATGCACAAACTCAAGCAACTGGTGATCGAATTCCTCCCTGAGTTTTGGCGATAGTTCATCCATGAAATCAGCTATAAGTGACAGGGCCTCGTGGAGATGATGTGAATAAGTTCCATATTCTACATGTCAGACACTTGTTCTATAATATATTTAAATCTGAATGTTTTGTTCACATTATGCATTACATCCTTATTCTAAAATGGAGTAAACTGTTTTTGACTAAGAAAAAACTTTTTTTGGGGGGAGAATTTATTACAAATAAAGAACGGAAATATCCCATTTACATAAGTATTTAGACCCTTTACTCAGTACTTTCTTGAAGCACCTTTGGCAGCGATTACAGCCTCGAGTCTTCTTGGGTATGAAGCTACAAGCTTGGCACACCTGTATTTGGGGAGTTTCTCCCATTCTTCTCTGCAGATACTCTTATGCTCTGTCAGGTTGGATGTGGAGCGTCGCTGCAAAGCTATTTTCAGAGATGTTGGATTGGGTTCAAGTCCGGGCTCTGGCTGGGCCACTCAAGGACATTCAGAGACTTGTCCTGAAACCACTCCTGCGTTGGCTTGGCTGTGTGCTTAGGGTCATTGTCCTGTTGGAAGGTGAACCTTTGCCCCAGTCTGAGGTCCTGAGCGCTATGGAGCATGGTTTCATCAAGGATCTCTCTATACTGCTCTGTTCATCTTTCCCTCAATCCTGACTAGTCTCCCAGTCCCTGCCACTGAAAAACATCCCCACGGCATGAAGCTGCCACCACCATGCTTCACCGTAGAGATGGTGCCAGGTTTCTTATAAATGTGATGCTTGGCATTCAGGCCAAATAGTTCAATCTTGGTTTCATCAGACCAGAGAATCTTCTTTCTCAGAGTCCTTTAGGTGCCTCTTGGCAAAATCCAAGCGGGCTGTCATGTGCCTTTTACTGAGGAGTGGTTTCTGTCTGGCCACTCTACCATAAAGGACTGATTGGTGGAGTGCTGCAAAGATGGTTGTCCTTCTGGAAGGTTCTCCCATATCCACAGAGGAACTCTGGAGCTCCACAGAGGAACTCCAAGGCCCTTCTCCCCCGATTGCTCAGTTTGGCCGGGCGGCCAGCTCCAGGAAGAGTCTTGGTGGTTCCAATCTTCTTCAATTTAAGAATGATGGAAATCATTCCTGTCTCGGAGCTCTATGGATAATTCCTGCTCTAACATGCACTGTCAAATGTGGGACCTTATATAGACAGGTGTGCCTTTCCAAATCATGTCCAATTAATTGAATTTACCACAGGTGGACTCCAATGAAGTTGTAGAAAAATCTCAAGGATGATCGATGGAAACAGGATGCAGCTGAGCTCAATTTCGAGTCTCATAGCAAAGGGTCTGAATACTTATGTAAATAAGGTATCTGTTTTTTATTTTTAGTAAATTTGCTCAAATTTAAAAAAGAGAACTGTTAAACTGTCACTTTATTTTTATGGGTTATTGTGTGTGGTATGATGAGGAACATTTTTTTATTTTAAATAAGGCTAAAGTGACAAAATGTGGAAAAAGTCAAGCGGTCTGAATACTTTTCGAATGCACTGTATATGAGCACCAATATGGTTTTATTATGTATGCAAATTGGAGTGGGTTTAGGGTTTCTACGATAATGGTGTTGATGTGAGCCATGACCAGCCTATTCAAAGCATTTCATGGCTACAGACGTGAGTGCTACGGGTCGGTAGTATTTTAGGCTGGTTACCTTAGTGTTCTTGGGCACAGGGACTATGGTCGTCTGCTTGAAACATGTTGGTATTACAGACTCAGACAGGGAGAGGTTAAAAAGTGAAGACACTTGTTGGTCAGCGCATGCTCGGAGTACACGTCCTGAAAAATCCGTCTGGCCCAATGGCCTTGTGAACGCTGACCTGTTTAAAGGTTTTACTCACATCGGCTGCGAAGAGCGTGATCACAGTCATCCGGAACAGCTGATTCTCTCATGCTTACTCACAATATGTATTATTCTAACAGTGATTACAATGAAGGTGAATATTTTTTTTACATTTAAAGTTAACTTGTTTATTTACCATTCTGAACATTTTGCCATGCCTGAGTTGGCTTCATTGATTGGTGTATTGAAATTGTGTGATAAAACAAGTTGGTATCATCAGAAATGTATAGGAAGTACAGTAGAGGACACATCAGCAAGGTCATCCATATAGATTTCGATTAACAAAGGTTCAAGGATTGTAATGTAAACATATTGTATGATTACTTAAGGAAAATAGTTCATTTCCACGTTTTTTTTACATTAGCTAGCATGCCCAATTTGAAAACGCTAGCTCGAACATCCCTGACCTAAGTATCGTAGCTGACTTGGCCTATTGAAGATAATATGCTACAGATCACTGAAATCAGGCTGGTTTAGACACCGAATAATTACCTAGCTAGTTAGTAATGTTGTCACACCCTGATCTCCTTCACCTGTCCTTGTTATTGTCTCCACCCCCTCCAGGTGTCGCTTGTTATCCCCAGTGTTATCCCCGTGTTTCCTGTCTCTTTGTGCCAGTTCGTCTTGTATGTTCCAAGTCAACCAGCGTCTTTTTTCCCGTACCTCTGCCTTTGCCATTCTCTTTTTTCTAGTCCCCCGAGTTTTGACCCTTGCCTGTTCTGGACTCTGTACCCGCCTGCCTGACCATTCTGCCTGCCTTGACCTCGAGCCTGTCTGCCACTCTGTAACTCCTGGACTTTGAACTGGTTTTGACCTTTTTTTCCAGTCCACGACCATTCTCTTGCCTACTTGTTTTGGATTATTAAACAACTCCAACCATCTGCCTCCTGTGTCTCCATCTGGGTCTCGCCTTGTGTCATGATAAATGTCGTAGTATAAAGTTGTAATTTTACAATCTACAAGTAGCCGTACACCAGAGCTAACGTTCAGAGCTAACGTTCACACTTTTCTTCCGATGTTGTTTGGATCAGTGAGTAAGCCTATCATCTGGCCAAAATGACATGAAAAGTGATCAAAATATATTAACAGTATTGCAGTAATTAAGAAGTTAAGAATTATTTTGATTTTAGATAGCAAAGCAATCGACATCCCATCCTAAACTTGTTGGAAGCAAGAGGCATCCTGCTGTCATTCGTTAGCCATGTCATTTTGAGCTGCATCCAATTTCTTGCTAGCTCTGGCCACTCACCTTAACTCATCTGAAAAATGTAAAAGAATTGGGTAGATGTTGATTAATTGTCTACCAATACAGTTACTACAATCCACTACTTTTAATCTTTGAGGGGGGTGAACGAGTGCACAGGTGAGAAGGGGTGCATGCACATGCCCACTGTCTTCCCATTTACTAATTAGTCAACAATCATTGAAGATGACAGCTGACTGTCACTATATTGATTATTTTTAAATAATTCCATGCCTTTAATGCAAACAATACCAACAGATTCTGCTCTAAAAGAAATATTCAATTTGGTGACACTTTTTTTTTAAACAATCAAGCTGAGTGTTGTTTTTTTTATTTTTATCTCATGCCCAAATGGAATTAGACAATTTACTCATCTAAAATACATTTGCAAGGCTAGCCATCCCCTCTAATTACTTGGCTCCATCTGCCCCTCTGTTTAAGAAACTCAATATCCAATTATGCACCTTCATTTACAAATACACATACCTCCCAGACATCCTACCCAAACCCTTCAATCGATTCTTCCAAATCCGTGCATACAACACAAGACACTCCGATAACCTTCACCCTCCCCACTGCCGCACCACACATTGTCACTTCTCTATCAAATACAGAGGTTCCATACTCTGGAATTGATATCTTCACATTGCCAAAACATCATCATCGTTGTACATTGTTTTTGGGGTGTGTGATTTTCATATAAAAACTCTTTGGGGTTTCCAAACTCACCAGCACACTGTTTTTACCTTGTTTTTATCTGTACTGTTTTGTCTTTCACTTATCTTCTTTGGTGCGAATAAATAAAACCTATAAAACAGGTGTAGACGATTAAAAGAGTCATTGTGATCTGATTGTGATCTTCCTGACCACCTCGGGAGGTAGTCAGGCACGCATTGTGTCTGGATATCTTGCAAGTATAGACAGATCTGGACAGTGAAACCATTTCGTTATCTCGCCTTCTAAAGTGATTGAGAGGTGGCACCATTGACTTACGGCATCAATATGCGTCTTAAAATATTCTTGAAGAACACCAATCAAATTATTTGCATATAGGAAATCTGGTCACAATGTGAACACAGTGGATGGATATGAGACACATTTTAATCCCATGTGTAGACATATTTCTGAGAAGGTGGGCAAAATCAGAATGTGGACAAGATCAGGGCAAATGACGCATGTTAACGGCAGGTATAAACAAGTCTTGTTTTGTGCTCATTGTGTCAATTCAAAGTAGGCAACAATGTCACCTCGATAAACACTGTGATAGTAACCAATGGTGTAACCTTTACTAGGTACAGTACATGGAGGACCTGCCCCCCCCCCAAAAAAATTTGAAAGACATTTGTCTATTGATATATTATCATGGAAAGACATGATTTTAGTACAACTATGTATATGCATGATTATATTGGAAAAACAGCCATTGAAAAGCAATCACCACTGATATCAGTATTCATCCCTTATACTGTACATAAAACACATTTCACAAAATGTGTCTTAAAAATGTGCCTTCACACGACAGCTGGTCTCGGTAGTCTGCTCTCTCCCTCCCTCCCTCCCTCCCTCCCAATCTCTCCTTCTCCCCCTCCCACCTCTCCCCCGTCTCACACCATTGTAGGTAAAGAAGTACCCCTGGGTCTCAGATCTAAACGTTCCCTCTTTCCTTCTCCATCTCTCTCCCCTTTTCTATATCCCCCTTCTCTCTCCCCAGGAAGGTAAATAAATGCCATTGAGTCTTAGATCTAAACTACCATCACTGTCAGCGCACAGGCCTTGATGTTTGTTTCCCCGATGACTCTTCTTCTTCTTCCCTCGCTCTTACAAGATTCCCATGGCTACAATTAAGGTTTGAATTTGCACATTGAAGTGGAAAGCGAGAAGCAAGCGCCGCCCTCATAAGCAGAGACGAGGCTGTTGTTTTTTTTTATTTATGAGACCGCAACGACTGAGATTACGTGAAGGGATCGTTTGCTGTGGCTCAGGAGACCACCACTTGAAGAGGCGTTGACACCTCAGCGGTAAAAGACATCAGCCGAAGACGTTAGCAACTTTTTAATGCGACTGTAAAATCCCCGATAGTCCACTACCTTATGTGTCCCCTGCTGTTTCCCGGCATGTACGCATTTTAGCGGCTCTTCATTAAGGACCTGTCCTTTTAAAAAAAAAAAGGCTGTTTCTTTTTGAAGATGATGTTTCTGGAATGAGATGAGTGGTGCTGATGAGACGTGTTTTGATTCATTCTTTAATAACTAATTAAAAGGAAAATATGAAAGAGTGTGAAGGAAGCAGAGTGAAGCGGAATAGATCCAAATTTTGACAACAAAAAAAACATTGGATTACTTTCCCCAATATTCATTTATGCTGATTTTCACTGATCTTCTTTCTTTGAGTGAATTCAGACTTAGATGTTCTTGCATTGGCAGAGGCAGCTGTGGAGCGCCAATGAGGTGGAGTATGTGGGCTATTGCTGCAAATCAAAGAACAGCTATGCGTCTTGTTTTCGACACAGTTCTAAATCTCCCTTGGGAGGCTGATGTTGGATGTGTTGTTGTGTGAATCTCAAATGGCGGGTGTGTAATAGGACAAAAAAAATGAAAACAGCATAACACAAGATCATTATTTGGTGTTCTAGATAATGAATTACAGAGGATGCTATTGGTCCTAGGAAGGATGCAACATTTTCCCCATTGTATTTGTCGCTGAGAGATGACATATCACAAGCCATTGCCAAGGACTGCTTCTGTCACCTAGAATTCCAATTTGCAACTTCATATACAGTCTGTGTTTGGACAGTTGTGATTTTATCACACCAACTAAGCTGTACAATACTGTCTAATAAATGTGAGTCCTACTTTAGATACCTCTCCCGAGGGCATTGTAAAGCTGTCAGTCTGCCATCTCCCTCCCTCAGGGATTTTCTACTGTCTTCCTCTGAGCTCTTAAGCCTAATGCCACGCACACACACACACACACACACACACACGCACAGATAGACACGTGTGCTCTCTCTCTCATATCCACCACCCACCCACTCCAATACAGAGAGCTTTATCTCCAGTAGTCCATGCCTTTGGCACCACCCACATCACAGACCCAGGAGATACCGGAGTCCAAAAAACACTCCTCACCTGCAGACTAGAATAACTAAAAGACAGTATATATATTCACAGAAAATGAGTTGTTTCTATGGCCACTCTGTAGGCCTACTTTTGAATACTATTATGGCTTCCGTCATCGTGATAATCGTGTTGAGTAATGTGCACTGTCCCTGTCAAAAAAAAAAATATATATGTATTTTAATGCAAAGCGTGGTGCACTATACAGCCGATAATGCGCCTTTTAATGGCATTATCCCCGCATTTCCCCCATCGTACTATTGCATTCATGGTAAACACTGTGCATTTTGTCTCGACCATAATTTCCTTTAAAAGTATGTTAGTGCGCCGTGCACCAACATGCCTTGCATTAAATCCCAGTCTAAATCAACTTAAAAGCTAATGAAGGAAAGAGTTCCCCACAAGTTCAGAAATCTATTTGCATTCAAAGTGTGCAAAGAGAATGAGAGTAAGCATTCCATTATTTATGACAGTCAATATGAATGACAAACATTCAACAGATGAGTATAGTACAATGCATGATTCACAGGACTATACAAATGAGTAAATAAACAGTAAATATGATATCATGAGGTATAGAGAGCAATAGCAATAGAGCAATGTGGCGTCTTTTTGTAGGCACTAACTCTGCCATGGCTCGTTGGGCAAAGCCTATGGGGAATTTAATGTTTTTTTTTTTAAATTGATAAACTGCCAAAATAACGTCGGTGGTAAACAGAGATCTTATACGTTTTGTTCTGGAACACAATGTATATAAGATCTCCTAAGCCTGTGTTAACCTCAGACTTTTCCCCCGCCGTTTATCCCGAAACCCCATTCTTTCCCCATTCATTTCCGCCATAGCAATGGTTGAACGAACCAGAGGTTACTCATTTCTGTTGTTTTTTTTAGGACTACAAGCTGGCGAGCTCTATACTGTAAACTATGAGGACAGATTTTTGCATAGCAACCCAAACAGTTCAGTCACACCCCCTCAAACATGCAAACAAATACCACAATTTACATTTGAGTAATTTAGCAGATGCTCTTATCCAGAGTGACATACAGCTAGTGCATTCATCTTAAGCTAGATATATGTGATTTTCCCACCTCTCAGTCATACTAAGTACATTGTTTCTCAATAAAGTAGCTATCAGCAAAGTCAGTGCTATTTGGATGGGGGGGAGGGGATCAAGTGTGAGGGTTATTTCATGAAAGGCAACGAATATTTGGGGTGAGAGGTGAGGTGGGGGTGTGAATGCTGTGGGATTACACCATACTAAAATACTATTTGACGAGGTAGGGTTTCAGACATATTTGGAAGATGAGCAGAGACTCTGCTCTCCTAGAAGAGTTTTGACCATGGAGTGTCTTTAAAATCATTGAGTTCCTAAACTGAGTTTATCCTCTGGAAAGGCCACATTGTGAAAGAGAGAGATACAGTTTAAGACACACGTACATCTATGTTAATTGAAAAGTAGATAAAGTATGGGGATGATACATTCCAAGATTATATTGATTTGCACCACCCCATGCTCTGCGCAATGCAATATGAATTGTAGCACATAACATAATTATGGCATTAAAGGGATGGTTCACTTTGTTGAGGTTTTAGCTCATTTTCAATGTTGTCATTTCATCCTAACCGTTTTACATTAGTTGGTTATTTAGCTAGTTTTATTATTATTATTTTCTAATTTAACGTCCAGAATCTCCCGGCAAGGATGTAGCAGTGCAAAAAAAATGAATTATCCCTTTAACCACCCAATACTACTGTAAAGGCAGGTTGTGTGTAGGTATGGATCAAAAAGAAGACTCTGTCTTGGTGTGCTCCCCAAGACAGGTGTTGCTTCCCAGACTCTCCCTGCTGTCACCAGCCTTAGGGACATACCCCACGGGATCTGAACGGATGATATACCTGTAAAATAGGATGGAGAATTCCTCTCACTCGGAGTGGTTTGATATTTCCAAACATTTGTCTATCCACAGAATAATATGGAAATGGGAGTAATATCGAGTAGGAGACATTCTTGATTTTTTTCGACTTTTATGATCTGGTTTAAGCTCTGACACACCATTAGAACATTGAACAGAGTGTCGGCAGTCAAACTCCTTGGAAGACCTTGGAAGTCGTCAGCCACTCAGCCTTGTTAAAATAAACCAGAAGGTGGAAGTAGCGTTGTTTAGCAATGCATATCCGTGCGTATGTCTTAATGTCTAGCTTCCAAGCTATCTGCGCTAATGTTTCTAGAAAGCCCTTATTTGATACTAGCAAGATGGCCACAGCTAGATAGCAAGATGACGAAGAAACAATTTCATTACCTCTCTATGATCCCATACTGTCAGTACCAGCCCATAGCCAAATGTTTAGCTAGCACATCCATTGCTAGCTAGCTAAGGACACTGCACTAACTCGGGAGCTAACACTGGCAGCTGTTTCATGGAAGTAGCTTATCCATTGTGATTGAATTATTATGTCAATGCTAGCTACAGTGGTTAGCTAGCTTGGAGGAAGTATTTAGTGTTGTGCTACCATCCCATAGCCTACATTGCATATGAAGTGTGACTGGCTCATACGTGGATGTACGGAGAAAATGCCCTCTTTTTCTTTTTCTTAAATGGTAGGTTCGTTGTTACGGGGTCGTCACGCAGCAGGTACAACTTTTGTTCTAGCAAGAGAAGGAATGGCCTTCCACTGTGATAAGTACCTATTGGCAGTGAGATTCTCGGTGTTTCATGCTTTCGTCCGCACATCGTCAACTGTTTGGGTGTGTCTTTAGCCCATACTTAACTACTTACTGCCATACTTACACTATGTCATTCAGTTCCAGTTTGGTGTCAGGAGATGGGTTGATCAACACATATGTGTGGGAATGAGTGCTCTGGTTCTCGCTCATGTCATCTAGAATAGGAAAACACAGCAATCATAGGCCCTGGTGATCATAGGTCCTGTTCATACTTGTGAACTCTTGATAAGGTTTAAACGTAAACTTTTGATCCATCTCAAAATTTGCATCAGCCAATTAGAATTGTCGACGTAGTTGAACACGATAGAATGCTACATGTTCGCTTTTCCCATGAGCTAGCCTGGCACACATAGCCCTATGCTAGCACGTCCAGCTGGTAGCCTAGTCAACAAAGGTAAACCTTGAATTTTGAGGTTTAAAATATCCCTCTGTTGGCCAAGTTGACCTAATGTAAGCAGTGGTGTAAAGTATTTAAAGTACTACTTACGAAGTAGTCTGTACTTTACTATTTATATTTTTGACAACTTTTACTTCACGACATTCCTAAATAAAATAATGTACGTTTTACTCCATAAGTTTTCCCTGACACTCAAAAGTACGTGTTACATTTCGAATGCTTAGCAGGACAGGAAAAGGGTCCAATTCACACACTTCTCAAGAGAATATCCCTGGTCATCCCTACAACCGCAAGGCTCTCCAGAGGGTAGTGAGGTCTGCACAACGCATCACCGGGGGCAAACTACCTGCCCTCCAGGACACCTACACCACCCGATGTCACAGGAAGGCCATAAAGATCATCAAGGACAACAACCACCCGAGCCACTGCCTGTTCACCCCACTATCATCCAGAAGGCGAGGTCAGTACAGGTGCATCAAAGCCGGGACCGAGAGACTGAAAAACAGCTTCTATCTCAAAGCCATCAGACTGTTAAACGGCCACCACTAACATTGAGTGGCTGCTGCCAACACACTAACTCAACTCCAGCCACTTTAAGAATGGGAATTGATGGGAAATTATGTAAAATATATCACTAGCCACTTTAAACAATGCTACCTAATATAATGTTTACATACCCTACATTATTCATCTCATATGTATACGTATATACTGTACTCTATATCATCTACTGCATCCTTATGTAATACATGTATCACTAGCCACTTTAACTATGCCACCTTGTTTACATACTCATCTCATATGTATATACTGCACTCAATACCATCTACTGTATCTTGCCTATGCCGCTCTGTACCATCAATCATTCATATATCTTTATGTACATATTCTTTATCCCCTTACACTTGTGTCTATAAGGTAGTAGTTTTGGAATTGTTAGCTAGATTACTTGTTAGTTATTACTGCATTGTCGGAACTAGAAGCACAAGCATTTCGCTACACTCGCATTAACATCTGCTAACCATGTGTATGTGACAAATAACATTTGATTTGATTTGATTTACTGCCTCAGATTTAAGGACTCCCTAAACACAAATGCTTTGTTTGTCAATTATGTCTGAGTGATGGAGTGTGCCTCTGGCTATCGTCAAAACATTTTTTTTTTTAAATGGTGCCCTCTGGTTTGCTTATTATAAGGAATTTGAAATTATTTATACTTTTACTTTTAATAATTAAGTATATTTTAGCAATGACATTTAATTTTGATACTTCAGTATATTTAAAACCAAATACTTTTACAGTATCTTTACTTTACTCAAATATGACAATTGGGTACTTTTCCCACCACGTGCCATTGTTTGATGGATATAAAGTTTAAGATCTTTGATTGACTGATACGGAATTTGATACAGGAAATAATCGTGGCCAGCTGATATTGTGTTAGCATAGGGCTAAGTGTGCCAGGTAATTTTGTTATACACTGAACAAAAATATAAACGCAACATGCAACAATTTCAAAGATTTTACTGAGCAACAATTCATATATTGAAATCTGTCAATTGAAATATATGTATCTATGGATTTCACATGACTGGGAATACAGATATGTATCTGTTGGTCACAGACACCTTTTAAAATAGGGCCGTGGATCGGGGGCATGGATCAGAAAACCAGTCAGTATCTGGTGTGACCACCATTTGCCTCATGCAGCTCGACAATGGGCCTCGGGATCTCATCACGGTATATCTGTGCATTCAAATTGCCATCAATAAAATGCAATTGTGTTCATTGTCTGTAGCTTATGCCTGCCCATACCTTAACCCCACTGCCACAATGGGGTACTCTGTTCACAATGTTCACTTAAATAAACTGCTTGCCAACATGACGTGAAAACATGCTACGCTGTCTGCCATCTACAGTTAAAACAGGGATTATCTGTGAAGAGCACACTTCTCCAGCCTGCCAATAAGGTCAAGACCCTGGTGAGAATGACGAGCACGCAGTGGACTTTCCTGCAGTCAGCATGCTAATTGCACATCTGTTGCATTATGTTTTAGAGTGACCTATTGTCCCCAGCACAAGGTGCACCTGTGTAATGATCATGCTGTTTAATCAGTTTATCGATACAGTATGCCACACCTGTCAGGTGGATGAATTATTTTGGCAAAGGAGAAATTGTCACTAACAGGGATGTAAAACAAATTTGTGCACAACATTTGGGAGAAATATGTTTTTGTGCAGTATGGAACATTTATCTTTTATTTCAGCTCATGACTGACGTGGTTTGGACAGTGATGGTCGCTGGATGATTAGTTCTGTGAGCTATTCCCAAGGAGTGCAACCACTGCCATCTGGTGGACTATTTCAATCTGTTATTGTTTTGGTCTTTGCACAGTTGTTGAATTCTTTTGACCAGGTGATGTTTACTACAGATCAGCATTTAACTATGAATGTGTAAAATGTTCAATGTGCTGAAGAGGACCACAATGTAAATATACTTTTAAAAACTTTTGCTCAACACATTTTATTATACATTTCTGGCTGCATTGTGTTTTGAAATGGTCAATTAAATCAATCAATCTCATGGGAAAAGCTCAAATGTAGCGTTCTATCACGTCATCAATTCTAATTGGCTGATTTTGAGAAGTTTAAATATGGACACCCAGTGATGGATGATGGACAATGGAGATGGACGAATGATGGACAATGGAGATGATTGTTCTTTAAAACCTCATAATGTCTGCCTTTCGCACAAATGCAAATAGTTAACTAGAATGTAACTTTTGACAGACAAAAACGGACAAAACTGAGACGTGTGAATATGTGTTCAATTATATGCATTCATCGTTGTCCGTTTTTGTCAGTGTGTTGACTGACAATCATCTCTGTCGTCCATCCATCCATTAATCAACTAAGCCTGAGTCTCATGTTTCAAACACATAACGTATTTTGCCTTCTATTCCAGGTCTTGGAAATCCAACTAGCAATCCCCCAAAAACATCCCTCCCCAGGTGTGGTCTCTCACCATAAGCCGTGGCAGAGAGTCCCAGACTCTTCATTCGGTTGTTGACCAGCTCAGCCAGCTCCTGTCTCTCCGAGCGTCTGGCCCTCAGACCCTGCTGGGCCCCCCTCTGAGCCCCCCTCTGGTTTCCCCGTGGGCCTCTCCAGCTCAGCTTTCGTGCCCACTGCATGCTCTTCCTCCTCAGGAGGGGGGCCTTCCCATCCGATGGGTCGCTGGAGGTGGAGCTGCGGTGGAGCCCTCCGGCCACAGGGGGAAGCTCTATGTCGGTCTGCTCCTTGGCGTCGTCAAAGTCCTCGACACATATCGAGAGCTGTGACTGAGTACAATCGAAACACAATGCCATATCAATTCATGAAGTCCATAGTATGTCCATGGTGAAACAGGGTAAAATGAAATGACCAGAACAAAGCCAATTAAAACACACAGAAATATGGAGTTAAATTGATGCCCAAAAAGTTTCACAAATGATCAAGAGCGAGGCCAGAGAATGTGTTTTTTATTTTAATTTTATTTTTGACAATGATTTGTTACTGACATTACCACCAGTGGCAAGTCTCACCACGTTTGTCAAGCACAATTTAACCAAGACATATTACAGCAGAGGAAATCCAACTTCATCTGCACTAAAATGAGATTTAGGGCTCTATTTTTGGCTGATGCTAAAGAGGCGCAAGAGTCAAATGCACGCTAGTTTGCAATTTCTTCATGTAAGAACTGGCACGCTAGAATTTTACACCCCTTATACCAGGTTAGTCAATTGAGCTGTCTAACATCAACTGTTCGCTTGCACTGAGGTGGGAGGGGTGGTTAATATTTGAGGTGTCTCCTTAAAATCAAGCGCAAAAGTTACAACTTCATGCAACACTAAAGGAAAATGTCAAGACCCCCCAAAAGCAGGTCTTAACTGATTTTTTAGAGCGGCAGCACAGCCTATCCAGCCGGGATGCCCATGGAACGAGATGATTATTTGCTTCCTCCCATTTCATTTCATTAGATTAAAAAACAAGAACAACCTACCCTCCCCTTTAATCAAGGCTGGTTTAGCAGCTTCACAGAAGTGCATATTTGTATCCTGGACAAATATTAGCCAAGTAGCCTATGAATAAAGGGGTTTTAAATGATCTACTCAGAGTGTCTTGAAATATTTGAGTCTTTTCTTTTTTGAAGACTGGGACAAAATTCCTTCAAGAGCGTGGTGAGAATGATCAACAACTACAGGAAGTGTTTGGTTTGAGCAATTGTAGCTAAAGGTGGCTCAACCAGTTATTGAGTGTACTTTTTCACACGGGGGCATTTGTTTATGAGTATGTAAATAAATGTCATTGTTGTGCTATTTGTTCACTCAGGTTCCCATTATCTAATATTGTTTTGCATGGGCTGCGTCTCAGTCCACCGCATCCACCGCCGTGCCAGCCTTCCGCATCTGCAGTGTGAGGTGCCCGTGCTGCAGCACTGTTTATCAGACCATGAGACATCCCGAAAATCGGTGTTCTCATGAAAACGGTTTGGCCTAAAAACTAATTTGACTACTCTATGGAAAGATGAGTCCCGTTTGTGAGAGTCGTCTGAAGATAACCGGTACCAGTTTAAAAAAATAAATGGAAGTATAGAGGTTAGTTTTGTACCTACCAAAAACATTGGGTTAAAAATGTGTAAAAAAAAAAAACTATAACATTTCCTGAGCTTTCTTATACAGTTGAAGTCGGAAGTTTACATACACTTTAGACAAATACATTTAAAATCGATTTTTCACAATTCCTGAAATTTAAAATCCTAGTAAAAATTTCCGTTTTAGGTCAGTTAGGATCACCACTTTATTTTAAGAATGTGAAATGTCAGAATAATAGTGGAGAGAATGATTTATTTCAGCTTTTATTTCTTTCATCACATTCCCAGTGGGTCAGAAGTTTACTTACACTCAATTAGTATTTGGTAGCATTGCCTTTAAATTGTTTAACTTGGGTCAAACGTTTCGGGTAGATGTCCACAAGTTGGGTGAACAAACTGTGGCCCAATCCTCCTGACAGAGCTGGTGTTACTGAGAGGTTTGTAGGCCTCCCTGCTCGCACATGCTTTTTCAGTTCTGCCCACACATTTTTCTAGAGGGTTGAGGTCAGGGCTTTGTAATGGCCACTCCAATACCTTGACTTTGTTGCATTAAGCCATTTTGCCACAACTTTGGAAGTATGCTTGGGGTCATTGTCCATTTGGAAGAGCCATTTGCGACCAAGCTTTAATTTCCTTGAGATGCTGCTTCAATATATCCACATAATTTTCCTACCTCATGATGCCATCTATTTTGTGAAGTGCACCAGTCCCTCCTGCAGCAAAGCACCCCCCCCACAACATGACGTTGCCACCTCCGTGCTTCACGGTTGGGGTGGTTTTCATCGGCTTGCAAGCCTCCCCCTTTTTCCTCCAAACAAAATGATGGTCATTATGGCCAAACAGTTCAATTTTTGTTTAATCAGACCAGAGTAAATTTCGTTCATTTCGATCTTTGTCCCCATGTGCAGTTGCAAACTGTAGTCTGGCTTTTTTATGGCGGCTTTGGAGAAGTGGCTTCTTCCTTGCTGAGCGGCCTTTCAAGTTATGCCGACATAGGACTCGTTTGTACTGTGGATATAGATACTTTTGTACCTGTTTCCTCCAGCATCTTCACAAGGTCCTTTGCTGTTGTTCTAGGATTGATTTTACCCTTTTCACACCAAAGTACGTTCATCTCTAGGAGACAGAACGTGTCTCCTTCCTGAGCGGTATGACGGCTGCATGGTCCCATGGTGTTTATACTTCCGTACTATTGTTTGTACAGATGAACGTGGTACCTTCAGGCATTTGGAAATTGCTCCCAAGGATGATCCAGACTTGTGGAGGTCGACAATTTATTTTCTGAGTTCTTGGCTGATTTCTTTGGATTTTCCCATGATGTTAATCAAAGAGTCACTAAGTTTGAAGGTAGGCCTTGAAATACATCCACAGTTACACCTCCAATTGACTCAAATGAGGTCAATTAGCCTTTCAGAAGCTTCTAAAGCCATGACATCATTTTCTGGAATTTCCCAAGCTCTTTGAAAGGCACAGTCAACTTAGTGTATGTAAACTTCTGACCCACTGGAATTGTAATAGAGTGAATTATAAGTTAAATAATCTGTCTGTAAACAATTGTTGGAAAAATGACTTGTGTCATGCACAAGGTAGATGTTCTAACTGACTTGCCAAAACTATAGTTTGTTAACAAGACATTTGTGGAGTGGTTGAAAAAATGAGTTTCAATGACTCCAACCTAAGTGTATGTAAACTTCTGACTTCAACTGTATCTCCGAGAGTTATTTTTGCCATTTATGAATGCGTTATTAAATACGTTGCCATGGGATTTGGAACTAAAGGCCAAATTCAATATTTTATCAAAAACATTTATTTGTATTATGTTTTAATCCCTGAAGGGGAACTAAAATAAAAAAATCAAATACTTAAATGATCCATGGTATGACCATCTTAAAACAATTCCATATGTCAGCTTGAATATTAATTGGTTTTCACGGAACTTACTTGGGAGTATGGCTCGCATTGCTTATGGGGAAATAAAAAAAGGAAAGAGGAATAATATCAATGACTCTTACTGTGTTGTAAGGTGCTTAAATAATCATGAAACCATGCAAACACTAAACATGTCGCGTAACAAATGAAGAAAAACACACACTTCAATGAACCATAATGACACGAAAACCAATGTCGCTGTAATATGTAATTAACTCAAAACATTCAACCTAAACGGGCATTTTTACGGCCAAACAAATGATATAACATTATTAGAACATCTAGAGGGCACCTCGGAGGAATCAGCCATCTGGGATTCTGTCCTGTAGATGCCGATGGGAATGTCACCGACGGTGGAACACAGTTTCTGATAGAGCCTTCCATACGTCTGGATCCAAAGGTCATCCTCGGAGATCTGCATCTAAAAGGTGAGGAGGAGGTCATTTCTAAATGCCATTTCTCTATACAGGAAAAACACATTCCTTGCAGCAGCAACATATTTCATCTAGATTCCAGAAACACTGTGCATTACACTATAACCATGAGAAGTACACCGACTGGAGTCACTTTACCTGTCAATATAAGGATGCGGACGGACAAAGGAAGCATGCACTTAGGCAGTTTACTGAGTATATTCTCAGATCTTAGCTGCTGTGTTGTCACACATAGGACTACTGTACAACGGGTGCATCTTAAAATAGTCTACAGAAGCCTCCTTACTTCTTTCCTTCCATCTGACATAAGGAGAGGAAGTCGCATTATACTATTGGGATGAACCAAGAAAATCCTTGCCTTTTTGCCTATCATCTGGAATGAGAAGGAAGATACTTTAGACTATTGAGGGGAACCCCGACAGAGAGTAACTCACAGAGCAGAGGAAGCCAGAGCCCGGGGTGGTGTCCAGGCCAAGCAGCAGCCTGGTGATGGAGATAATATAGTCTTTGACAAACGACTGGGAAAGCAGACCAAGACAAACAGAAGAAAAGTTATGGAAAGGAAATTATGTCAAAGAGTGTTTTTGTGCACAGTCATTTAATAAACAGGGGCATTTATGATCAATTCAACGAGCATTATAGCCTATGAACACCGGGATACATATGAACACATTGTATGTTCCATTAAATTAAGGGGTTTAAAAGTAAATATCTGGTTGGTACATTTTTGGACAATAAATAACTATAAATCGCTCCAGTACATGCCCTTCAGCAAAACCAGTCTCTGCCACAGAGATAACCTTGTTTTAATTAGCCTCTGTGGGCTAATTAAAGAGATTAGCCTCTGTATACAGTACCATAAACCTCTAATTAGGTAGCTACCTCAACAGCGAGTATACATTCCAATAGCATTCCTATGCTCTCTGCTGCAGTACAGTACAGGTTATTACCGCCTGGTTACCTGATAGAGGAGAGTGTCCAGCATGCCGATACTGAAGACCCTCCCGGCAGCAAATGGCAGGCGGAACATGAAAGCCAGGTTGGAGCCTTTCTCCCGCTCTTTCTGATAAGTAATACGTCATATTAATACATATTTGTAGAGTGCTTTAATACATGATGGAATCACAAAGCTCTTTCTGCTCCCATAGACATACTGTATACCAGTCAGGGACACAGAAGACCAACAAACTGATGTTAGGACAGCATCACAGGGTGAAAAATCTGTAGCATCCATTCAGAACTTCTTCTCACCGCCAAATATGGTGATGAGAGGAAGTCGAGTGGTGGGAAGTGGGAGAAGATGGAGCTAGATTAAACACGGCCAACATTTTGTCATCAATGAAAATGTCGATCTCAATACAGTTTTTTGTTACCAAAACAAGAGTATATTATCAACAGAGTGCACAAAGCTTTGTATACCCAGTTTCATAAAATGCCATTGTTTAGAAGCAGTGCAAGGGCAGATTGTTATCGCACATGCACACTTCACAGATTAGGCATTCCCTAACGGAAATATGGAAATACATGCCAATAGGATCTCATTAACTTGAATCTCGTTAGCCTGTGCTTCGGCTCTGCCCACATCTTTGTTTGTTCTGCCCACTATGCTTCATTTGCTCCCATTGGAAACGACACCGGTCATAGTCACCTTCAAAATGATTGCCACCATTGATAAAGACCGTATAAAAGAAACAATACAAATACTGAGCTATATTATATGTTCAAAAAAAACTTTGAACATTAGATTATTTTATACTAATACAATTGCTCAGAGAAAAATATTTAGTTTAACAAGTCATTTAAAGCCAACAGAGAATTTGTGTCAGCTGGTCTTGCAAATAACTGCCGGTTCCGCGGTAATTGACCATTAATTAATATAAACACATGTAGGTAATTTACGTTAATTAACATAAACACCTTTAGCATCTCTGGGCTTCCATGCATAGCCTGCAACCTACTGATGCAGACATTTCGAACATGTAGCCTATAAAAGTCACCTTGTCATCAAGAGATTTACACGGTTATCAAAACGTCACACCGGGGTAAGCCTACATGAAACAGCCTTTATTTTAAGTGTTTCTAAAAACCCTCATGGGAAAAATGAATGGTGAAAAAACCCGATTAGAACCATTTCTCTGTTTGACCGCTAGGTTTTATGGGTATTATAACTCATACCCTGGTAGTCTTTGACCATCAGCGGCATCAGAGCGCTGTTTTGGATAAGCATAGTTACTGTGACACGTGACTGCAGTCAGGACTCGTGACTGCTGGTGTGTTGGTAATATGGTCACTGTAACAGCTCTAGGTAAGACACATGTCGAATCCATTTGTCATCCATCACTATCGGAAAAGGTTGCAGAACTCACAAGGAAGAGATTTTTTTTGTTGATCTTCATAATTCAGGCATTGGGTACAAAACAACTGCAAAAAAACAAAAACACATACTATTATTAGAGCAACAATTAAGACATGTATAACCACTGGAACGTTGGTAAACTTGCCTGGTATTGGACACAAGTGTATTTAGTCCCCACGCACAGTAAGGAAGATGGTTTGGGAGGCAAAGAAAAATCAATTAGACACCACCTCCATGCCAATAGGCTCATTGGAAGGGTTGCCAGAAAAAAAGCCTTTATTGAGAGCAATCAACCAGCCTGGAGGAGGCTAAATTACATTTGCACTTGGATTGTACCCGGTGCTATGGTCAGATGACACAATGTTTAGCTCTTTGTCCATGCACACCAGTGAAAAATGGATATGCAGACAATAACCTCATACTGTAAAATATGGTCGCGAATCTTATGATATGGGGCTGTTTTGCTTCCACTGGTCACGTGTAACTTGGCCGCAAGTGGATCTTCCAGAAAAACAATAACCCTAAGCACACATCAAAATAAAAAAATTAATGGTTATTGACCACAAAATCAATCTTTTGCAATGGCAATCTCAAACCCCATTGAAAACATGTGGTTTGAATTGAAGTGGAATCCATAAGCTCAGATCAAAGGATATCTCGGATATGGAAAGATTCTGTATCGAGGAATGGCCTAAGATCCCTCCCAATGTGTTTTCCAATCACATCAATTATTTTAGAAAAAGGCAGTTGTATTAGTATAAAATAACATAATTAAACAATTTTTTTGAATACAAAAGCTGAGTATTTGTATTATTCATGTTATACAGTATGTTTTTCTCATCAATGGTGACAATAATTGGGAGGTGGCTGTCTCTTGGGTTTATTACCAGTATCTTTGGAAATGGAAACGCAATATGTTTGTACTGTATGTAGGCTATTGTCCAATCTTTGCATAATTATGTATAACCATCTGTTCCTTTGCTTTGAAGACGACTCAATGTGAGTAGCCTTTGCTGCTGGAGACAACAAGACATTGGTGTAAACGTTGAATTTATAGAGCTACAGACATCTGCACACAATAGTTTGAAGAAATAATTAGTAAAAAAAATATCTATACAATCCAATGCGTGATATAGAGCAGCACACTGAACAGACGACAACGAGCTTCTACTTTACGGTTGGGCTGACATCTGCAGCATGAATGCGATCTCCACCAATGTCCAGGACATATGTTGTGTTCTAAACAACTGGGAAATGGGAACTTGAAAATCTCTGACTTCAAACTTCAGTGCGCTCGAGACAACGAGCTCAGACTGGAAAAAATGGTTTTGAACGGTCATCCAACTCGGAATTCCAAGTCGGGAACTCTGGTCTCTTTCTAATGTTCCGGCTTTCCGACCTGAAGATCACTGACGTCACCATTTCATCGTCTGAAGGTAACCAAGTACAGGGCCGTAAAAATGGCAAAAAGTGCATCGGTGGTAAAATGTACAAAAAATAACGTGACCAAAAATGTGTCAATTTTTTTTCCCCAGACACTCCAAAACCTTGTTCCTTATAACACATTTTTGCCTGTCTGTGTTGCCATTAAAGAATGTGTTATTTAATTAATGCGTTTATATGGATTAGCCTATAGCTGTAAAGGCCAAAATTCAACGTTTCATCAAATATTTATAAAAAAATATATATATGCCTACAGGGGTTCTAAAATTCAAAATCAAATGGCTAAATTATACACTTTATTACCATCTTTAAACAATTTCATGCAGTACCAGGCAAAAGTTCGGTCACACCTACTCATTCAAGGGTTTTTCTTTATTTTTACTCTTTTCTATATTGTAGAATAATAGTGAAGACGTCAGAACTAGGAAATAACACATATGGAATCATGTAGTACCCAAAAAAGTGATAAACAAATCAAAAAATATTTTAGATTTTAGATTCTTCAAAGTAGCCACCCTTTGCCTTGATGATAGCTTTGCACACTCTTGACATTCTCAATTTAATGCATTTGAGCCAATCAGTTGTGTTGTGACAAGATATTGGTGGTATACAGTAGATAGCCCTATCTTGTAAAAGACCAAGAAAATAAACAATAGTTTCTCTGTCCTTTGGTCTGATGAGTCCAAATTCGAGATTTTTGGTTCCAACCGCCATGTCTTTGTGAGACTCAGAGTAGGTGGACGGATGATTTCCACATGTGTGCTTCCCACCATGAGGCATGGAGGAGGTGTGATGGTGCTTCGCTGGTGACACTGTCTGCGATTTATTTAGAATTCAAGGCACACTTAACCAGCATGGCTACCACAGAATTCTGCAGCGATATGCAGACCCATCTAGTTTGCGCTTTGTGGGACGATCATTTGTTTTTCAACAGGACAATGACCCAACACACCTCCAGGCTGTGTAAGGGCTATTAGACCAAATAGGAGAGTGATGGAGTGCTGCATCAGATGACCTTGCCTCCAACAATCACCCGACCTCAACCCAATTGAGATGGTTTGTGACGAGTTGGACCACAGAATGAATGAAAAGCAGCCAACAAGTGCTCAACATACTGTATGTGGGATCTGTTCAAGACTGTTGGAAAAGCATTCCAGGTGAAGCTGGTTGAGAGACTGCCAAGAGTTTGCAAAGCTGTCATCAAGGCAAAGGATCGGTACTTTGAAGAATCTCAAATATAAAATATAATTTAATTTGTTTAACACTTTTGGTTACTATATGATTCCATTTATGTTATTACATAGTTTTGATGTCTTCACTATTATTCTACAATGTAGAAAATAGTGAAAATAAAGAAAAACCCTTAAATGAGTAGGTGTGTCCAAACTTTTGACTGGTACTGTATGTTAGCATAGTATATATGGCAATCTAAGGGCTAAGACCTATAGGGGTTTTAAAATGTGCTTTGTCCAGTGTGTTGCTCTATATCCCGGCCTTGAAGTACAGTTTGTGTACATTCAGTGACGATTTTACCTTCTCCAGTTTAGAGAGAGCCAGAGAGTACCAGTCCTTAGCTCTGAATTGCATAAACCTCATGTTGGCCGGGTGGGTTAGCTCCGTGATGATACTGAGACTGGAAAACAACCTGTGTGAGAAGAAACACAATATACAGTGCATTCGGAATGTATTCTGACCCCTTCCATTTTCCACATTTTGTTACGTTACAGCCTTATTCTAAAATGTATTACATTCATGTTTTTCTTCATAAATCTACACACAATGCCCAATAATGACAGAGAAAACAGGTTGTTAGACTCGAAATTGAGCTCAGCTGCATCCTGTTTCCATGAATCATCCTTGAGATATTTCTACAACTTCAATGGAGTCCATCTGTGGTAAATTCAACTGATTGGACATGATATGGAACACAGTTGACAATGCATGTCAGAGCAAAAACAAAGCTTTGAAGTTGAAGGAATTGTCCGTAGAACGCCGAGACAGGATTGTGTTGAGGCACAGATCTGGGGAAGGGTACCAAAACATTTTTGCGGCATTGAAGGTCCCCAAGAACACATTGGCCTCCATCATTCGAAAATGGAAAACGTTTGGAACCACCAGGACTTTTCCTAGAGCTAGTCACCTGGCCAAACTGAGTAATCCGGGGAGATGTTTTGTATTTATGTTTTGTATTTGTAATAAAAACCTCTAAAAACCTATCTTCGCTTTGTCATTATGGGGTATTGTGTGTAGATTGATGAGGGGAAAATACTATTTACATTTTAGAATAAGAATGTAACATAACAAAATGTCAAAAAAGGGAAGGGGTCTGAATACTTTCTGAATGCACAGTATATATCATATTGCTAGAAAATAACAGTGGGTGCAATTCATGAAACATTAACAACCAATGTTTTTCAAAACATGTTTGTGCAAGTTTCTATGTTGTCTGGTGAAAATACTAAGGTGAGTTGAAATGTTTTGATTAACCTTTTGACAACATGAAAACTACAATAGATCAGAAGACAAATTAATTCACTGATGCATTGTGGTAAGGTTGCCAAGGAAACTAGCTCTGCAGTGGGTACCTTTTCCTGTCTTTCATCTACAATCCCTCTCATCAAAATGAATCTTGAAACACACCTCTAAAATGTTAAACTGTGTTTAAAGGTTTATTAAAATATTAGCCTGTATATGACACTTTTGATATCATATAAACGCCTGCATAAAATGCCTGAACATGTGGTCATTGGACTATAAAACAGTTTGACCAAAGATTAAAAACATAACAGTGATTTTGGTAACCCTGTCTGCATATTGATAATGGTTTTCTTTCAAATACTTGTTTCGATGTCTCACAATAGGGATTCGCTGAAAGGCGGATCACTACAAGAAGAACCAATCACACAGTGTCTGTCAGAGACAGACAAGTCGAGTGGCAAATGAGGTGAGCACACCCGTCCTTATAAGGCGCCACTTGCACCACCCTCTGGTTATTCTCAATCTCATCACTCTGAAGCTCTCCTCAGCATGACTTGATCCACGTCTTCCTGCTTAACTGTTCTCAGGTCAACAGGTTAACGCTGCCAAACGTCGGACCTCAGCTCCTGTCGATAGTGTTATGTAGTGATAAAAAGGAAAGTTTTTGCTTCAAGTAGAATTTGTTTTGTACTTCTTAGTAGCTAGCGTCACACGGCTAGCTATCTAGACCTCGTTAGCTCATGCTGCAAAGCTTAAGCTAACTTGTCTAGCTCGCTGGAAAGCACAGACGGCATACAGTGGGGCAAAAAAGTATTTAGTCAGCCACCAATTGTGCAAATTCTCCCACTTAAAAAGATGAGGTTGTAGATCACATTATAGGATTTTTAGGATTTTTTATTAATTTATTTGCAAATTATGGTGGAAAATAAGTATTTGGTCACCTACAAACAAGCAAGATTTCTGGCTCTCACAGACCTGTGACTTCTTCTTTAAGAGGCTCCTCGGTCCTCCACCCGTTACCTGTATTAATGGCACCTGTTTGAACTTGTTATCAGTATAAAAGACACCTGTCCACAACCTCAAACAGTCACACTCCAAACTCCACTATGGCCATGACCAAAGAGCTGTCAAAGGACACCAGAAACAAAATTGTAGACCTGCAACAGGCTGGGAAGACTGAATCTGCAATAGGTAAGCAGCTTGGTTTGAAGAAATCAACTGTGGGAGCAATTATTAGGAAATGGAAGACATACAAGACCACTGATAATCTCCCTCGATCTGGGGCTCCACGCAAGATCTCACCCCGTGGGTTCAAAATGATCACAAGAACGGTGAGCAAAAATCCTAGAACCTAGTGAATGACCTGCAGAGAGCTGGGACCAAAGTAACAAAGCCTACCAACAGTAACACACTACGCCGCCAGTGACTCAAATCCTGCAGTGCCAGATGTGTCCCCCTACTTAAGCCAGTACATGTCCAGGCCCGTCTGAAGTTTGCTAGAGAGCATTTGGATGATCCAGAAGAAGATTGTGAGAATGTCATATGGTCAGATGAAACCAAAATATAACTTTTTGGTAAAAACTCAACTCGTCGTGTTTGGAGGACAAAGAATGCTGAGTTGCATCCAAAGAACACCATACCTACTGTGAAGCATGGGGGTGGAAACATCATGCTTTGGGGCTGTTTTTCTGCAAAGGGACCAGGACGACTGATCCGTGTAAAGGAAAGAATGAATGGGGTCATGTATCGTGAGATTTTGAGTGAAAACCTCCTTTCATCAGCAAGGGCATTGAAGATGAAACGTGGCTGGGTCTTTCAGCATGACAATGCACACCGCCCGGGCAACGAAGGAGTGGCTTCGTAAGAAGCATTTCAAGGTCCTGGAGTGGCCTAGCCAGTCTCCAGATCTCAACCCCATAGAAAATCTTTGGAGGGAGTTGAAAGTCCGTGTTGCCCAGCAACAGCCCCAAAACATCACTGCTCTAGAGGAGATCTTTATGGAGGAATGTGCCAAAATACCAGCAACAGTGTGTGAAAACCTTGTGAAGACTTACAGAAAACGTTTGACCTCTGTCATTGTCAACAAAGGGTATATAACAAAGTATTGTGATAAACTTTTGTTATTGACCAAATACTTATTTTCCACCATAATTTGCAAATAAATTCATAAAAAATCCTAAAATGTGATTTTCTGGATTTTTTTCTTCTCATTTTGTCTGTCATAGTTGAAGTGTACCTATGATGAAAATTACAGGCCTCTCTCATCTTTTTAAGTGGGAGAACTTGCACAATTGGTGGTTGACTAAATACTTTTTTTCTCCACTGCATCTCCCTTCTCTCGTTTTGTTTAATATACGTTCACTCGTTTGTGTCAACTAGACCGACCGTTTTTAGCCTCACGGTTCTACGGTCATAGGAGAATATCGGACAGAAGTTAAACACTGTGGTTCCCTTCGGCTAGCACTGTGCTAGCTACAGCACATCTTAACCACGCATGGTAGATGCTAGCTAACTAAACCCTTACTAGTCTCATGGCTATAGCGTTAATACTGTGCTTACCCTAGCTAGCCATTAGCCGGAAGGCTTTTAACAAGCTAGCTTACTCCTATTCAAAGCCTCCTTGCTGACACATTGTTTTTACAACAGGAGCCTTGGTATTAGCAAGCCCTGTTCTATACAATGTCCACTGCTACCCCATCCCAGGATAAGTCAAGCACTCAAACCACCACGTTCTTGCGCTTGGGGATCCATGATTGCAGGGAAAGATTTTCACCTTCTATTCATCAACTGCCTGGGAAGGGAACATGCTCAAGCAGCACTTGACGACCCGGAGTCCTTCGATCACTACAAAGCACTGACTAGGGCGGGTTTGAGAAGGCGGCAAAAACAAACTTCTCTCTCTGCCGCCCCTCTAACATCAAAGCCACCGGCTGAGGCTGAGATTCAGCTCTCTGCGACCGGGCCCAGCTGGGGCGAAGTCACAGCCTAGATTCCCTCCCCTCCCTGTCTGACGACTTGGTGTTAGGGGAACGCCAGCTAGGGGATGACGAGGTTGATGACGGGATTAATCTTGTGGTTCTCCTCGACTTTGCAACCGAAAGACCCTGTTCTTCCCCCTTCTTAAGTCCCAATGTCACCCTGCTACCAAAATGGGGGGGCTGCCCTCCCCAGCATGGAGTTCGACATTTACGAGCGAGCCGCGGCCAGACTTTGGGATCAAGTGGCCCACTCCCTTGGTGTCAGGATTCTGAAAGGGACCTGTACAATGGGAAAATACTCCGCTTCCCACAGTCCCAGCTTGTCTCAGGGAGGCAAAGGGCTCATGGGCAAAAACCCTTACCAGAAAGATCCTTGCTAGGGGCTCTCCTAGCCTCGACATGCAAAATGTTCCCCCGCTGGCTGACCACCTAGACCCCACTTGCCAGACAGAGCGCTTTTCTGCCTCCATTTTTCAGAACAAAGCCCAGTCAATCAGAGCACACAACCTGATCTCTTTATTGATGGCTTATCAGGCTGAGATACTGAAGGACACTGTAAATCAAATCAAATTTTATTTGGCACATGCACCGAATACAACAAACAGTAGACCTTAGAGTGAAGTGCTAACTTACAACCCCTTAACCAACAATGCAGTTCTTCACTAGGGTAGGGGGCAGCATTCGAAATTATGAATGAAAAGCGTGCCCAAATTAAACTGCCTGCTACTCAGTCCCAGAAGATAGGATATACATATAATTAGTAGATTTGGATAGAAAACACTCTAACGTTTCCAAAACTGTTAAAATAATGTCTGTGTGTATAACAGAACTGATATGGCAGGCGAAAACCAGAGGAAAATCCAACCAGGAAGTACTATTATTTTGAAAGGCTGTTTTTCCATTGAAAGCCTATCCACCATACAAAGACTTAGGACCCAGTGCACAAGCTCTATGGCTTCCTCAACATGTGACCAGTCTTTAGGCATTGTTTCAGGCTTTTACTCTGAAAAATAAGGGAGATACAGCATTTTCAATCAGTGGCCAGTGGAAATTTCCATTCATCAGCCATGCGCCCTGATCGTGAACGCACCTTTCTCGTTTCTCCTTTCCTATTGACGAAGCATTTGTAGGTTGAAATATTATTTATTATTTATGACAAAAACAACCGAAGGATTGATTTTAAACATTGTTTGGCATGTTTCTACGAACTTTTATTGTACTTTAAAAAAAACTTTTAGTCTGGAATTAGTGCACGCGCCTTCTGCATTCGGATTACTGGACAAAACGTGCAAACAAAAAATGATATTTTTGCTCATAAAGAGAGACATTATCGAACAAAACAAACATTTATTGTCTAACATGAAGACCTGGGAGTGCCACCAGATGAAGATCATCAAAGGTAAGTGATTAATTTTAATGCTATTTCTGACTTTTGTGACACCTCTCCTTGTTTGGAAAATGGCTGTATGGGTTTCTGTGGCTAGGAGCTAACCTAACAATCGCAAAGTGTGCTTTCGCCGTAAAGCATTTTTAAAATCTGACTCAGCGGTTCAATTAAGAAGTTAATTAACTTGTTCACGCTACCACGTTCTCCAAGGGTACCCCCCCCACGCTCAACTCAAAAGATGGCGCACAGAATGCAAAAATATTCTTAGAAATATTTAACCTCCACACATTAACAAGTCCAATAGCTCAAATGAAAGATAAACACCATGTTCATCTACCCAGCAAGTCAGATTTCTAAAATGTTTTACGGCGAAAACATAGCACATATTTATGTCAAACCACCACCAAAGACACAGCCGATATACAGCCATTTTTTCGAACAAAAGATGCAATCACAAACGCAGGATTAAAAGAAAAATAATTCACTAACCTTTTGAAAATCTTCATCAGATGACAGTAATAGGACATGTTACACAGTACATTTGTTTTTTTCAATAAAATGCCATTTTATCACCGTTTACATTGACGCCATGTTCAGAAAATGCTAAAAAATGTCCGGAGAAATTATAGATAACTCCGCCAGATAACGCCAGATAACAGCAATACACATCATAAAATTTGACTAAATATACATGTTCTACATATAGTTAGAAAGATACACTACTTCTTAATGCAATTGCTTTGTCACATTTATTTTTAACGTTACAGAAATCGTTCATTTTTCAATAATCTGAGACGGCGCTCAGACATAAGCAATATTTCTCCGCTATGTTGGAGTCAACAGAAACACAAAATTACAACATAAATATTCCCTTACCTTTGATGGTCTTTGATCAGAATGTAGTGGAAGAAGTCATACTTACCCAAAACATTGTTTGGTTTCAAGTCGTGTGTCTTTGTATTAGCATATTAGTTCCAGCTGAAATACTACCAAAAATTACTTCTGGTCACGAACAGTTGCGCATCAAAACTTCAAAATTACATATTATATGTCGACTAAACTGGTCAAACTAAGTGCAGAATCAAGCTTTAGGATGTTCTAAACGTACAAAACAATTATCTAATCTCTCGGACGAACGTGCTTCTTCGCAGGTGATCTGGAACAAAGGGACGTGTCTCCAAAAAGCTCGCTCTCGTAACCTTGAATTTTCTCGCGACACTCAGTCTTTTGCCTACCAAAGGCTCAAACCTCGCGGGATTTGCACAATTAAACGCTGTACTGAATGAGGACATCTAGTGGAAGACATAGAAAGTGTCTCCAGATCCATAGCTGGTTGGGGGGGTGGGGGCGATGACGTCAAAGTTGCCCCAAGTTTGAGGCTCCCAAAAATAGTTTGGGAGATTGCCTGCCCTGTGAGTTCTGCTATACTTACAGACATAATTCAAACGGTTTTAGAAGCTTTAGAGTGTTTTCTATCCAATAATAATTATTATATGCGTATATTAGCAATTTTGGACAGATTTCTTTTCAGTTTACTATGGGCACGCAATTCCTCCAAAGGGGTCAGTATTCTGCCTATCCTTAACTGATTTAATCTATATTTCCATGCTTAACACTTGTATCGTTTATCAATGTTTATGATGAGTATTTCTGTTATTTGATGTGGCTCTCTGCACTTTCACCAGATGTTTGTTTGAGACAATGCATTTCTGACCATAACGCGCCAATGTTAACTGAGATTTTTGGATATAAATATGAACTTTATCGAACAAAACACATGTATTGTGTAACATGATGTCCTATGAGTGCCATCGGATGAAGTGATTCATTTTCATCTCTATTTCTGCTTTTTATGACTCCTCGCTTTGGCTGGAAAAAAATTGCTGTGTTTTTCTGTGACTAGGTACTGACCTAACATAATTGTTTGGTGTGCTTTTTTACAAGAAGTTTATCTTTAAAATGGTGGATAATACTTGTATTTTTGAGGAATTTTAATTATGGGATTTCTGTTGTTTTGAATTTGTACCAGAGAGGTTAAGAAAAATAAGTGTTAAGCAAAAAAATAGGTAAGTAAAAAATGTAAAATAAAAGTAACAAATAATTAAACAGCAGCAGTAAGATAACTATAGCGAGGCTATATACAGGGGTACCGGTACAGAGTCGATGTGCGGGGCCACTGGTTAGTCGAGGTAATTGAGGTTATATGTACAGGTAGGTAGAGTTAAAGTGACTATGCATAGATAATAAACAGAGTACCAGCAGCATAAAAGGGGGGCAATGCAAATAGTCCGGGTAGCCCTTTGATTAGCTGTTCAGGAGTCTTATGGCTTAGGGGTAGAAGCTGTTCTTCAGGCTAGGGACCTTTTTTCTCAATTTCTGCCTCATTGACATGCCCAAAGTAAAATGTATGTTGCTAGGATATGCATATAATTAGTACCATTGGAAAGAAGACACTTTGAAGTTTGTATAAATGTTAATATAATGTAGGAGACTATAACACAATAGATATGGTAGGAGAAAATCCAAAGAAAAACCAACCAGATATTTTTTGGGAGAGAGAGCCCATGATCTTACATTGGAAAGTATAGGGAAATAATTTAATCTTGTTCCCAGTATGCATTTCCTATGGCTTCCACTGGGTGTCAGCACTCAATGTTCAAGGTTTCAGGCTTGTTTCTTTCAAAACGAGTAAGAATAATGAGTTTAACTACAGGGACACAGACTTGGAAATGTGTGTATGCGCAAGCAATGAAGAGGACACGCACCTGCTAATGTAATTTTCCTATTGAACATACTTGTTTTTGTATGAAATATTATGGTTTAAATACATTTTAGTGTATCTGAGGATTAAATAGAGACATATAGTGTCTTGTTGAAAGAAAGTTTATGGGCAGATTTTTGGATTCCTATCTTGCCATGTTGAACGAGTGGATAACTCAAATCGATGGCGCCAACTAAACTGACTTTTTGGGAAATAAAGAAGAATTTTATCTAACAAAACTACGCTACATGTTATAGCTGGGACCCTTGGGATGACAAATCAGAGGAAGATATTGAAAAAGTAAATATTTTATTGCTATTTGTGAATTTATGAAATCTGTGCTGGTGGAAAAATATTTTGATGTGGTGCGCCGTCCTCAAACAATCGCATGGCATGCTTTCGCTGTAAAGCCTACTGGAAATCGGACAGTGCAGTTAGATAAACAAGAATTTAAGCTTTCAACCAATATCAGATACATGTATGTACCTAAATGTTTAATATCCATAATTTGTATGATTATTTATTTGAATTGCGCACCAGTTTCACCGGAAGATGTCCCGCTAGCGGAGTCCACCTGTAGTAAATTCGATTGATTGGACATGATTTGGAAAGGCACACACCTGTCTATATAAAGTCCCACATTTGACAGTGCATGTCAGAGCAAAAACCAAGTCATGATGTCGACGGAATTGTCCATAGAGGTCAGAGACAAGATTGTGTCTGGCACTCCACCAATCAGGCCTTAATGGTAGAGTGGCCAGGCGGAAGCCACTCCTCAGTAAAAGGCACATGACAGCCCACTTGGAGTTTGCCAAAGGCACCTAAAGGACTCTGACCCTGAGAAACAAGATACTCTGGTCTGATGAAACCAAGATTGAACTCTTTGGCCTGAAAGCCAAGATTCACGTCTGGAGGAAACCTGGCACCATCCCTATGGTGAAGCATGGTGGCAGCATCATGCTGTGTGGATGTTTATTAGCGGTAGGGACTGGGAGACTAGTCTGGATCGAGGGGAAAGATTAACGGAACAAAGTGCAGAGAGACCCTTGATGAAAACCTGCTCCAGAGCGCTCCGGGACCTCAGACTGGGGTGAAGGTTCACCTTCCAACAGGACAACGACCTTAAGCACACAGTGAACACAATGCAGTGACTTCGGGACAAGTCTCTGAATGTCCTTGAGTGGCCCAGCCAGAGCCCGGACCTGAACCCGATCCAACATCTCTGGAGAGACCTGAAAATAGCTGTGCAGCAACACTCCCCATCCAACCTGACAACCTTCAGAGGATCTGCAGAGAAGAATGGGAGAAACTCTCCAAATATAGGTGTGCCAAGCTTGTAGTGTCATACCCAAGAAGACTCAAGGCTGTAACTTCTGCCAAAGTTGCTTCAACAAAGTACTGAGTAAAGGCTCTGAATACTTATTTAAATGTGATTTTTTTATACATGTATATACATTTGCAAAAATTTCTAAACCTGTATTTGCTTCGTCATTATGGAGTATTGTGTGTAGATTGAGAAAAAAACGAACAATTTAATCAATTTTATAATAAGGCTGTAACGTAACAAAATGTATAAAAAGTCAAGGCACCACATACTCTCACTACTGCTGTCCCCAGGGCTTGGATCTTGGCCCTCTCTATACACCAAGTTCCTCGGCTCCGTCATATCCTCACATGGTCTCTCCTATCATTGCTATGCGGATGACACACAACGACTTTTCGCTTTCCCCCATTCTGACAGCGTGCGTGCCTGGCAGATATCGTATCGTTCTGCGTATGTCCTGGGAAATGTTCTTGTCACTTACAACCTCATGCTAATCGCATTAGTCTACGTTAGCTCAAACATCCCGCGGACGGGACACCGATCCCAAATAAGTTTTAAGATGGCTAGGTGGGACAACCACGTATCGCAGGTATAGTAAGGGAGGGTCAAGCGCAATTTTGTTGGTTCAGGATTTAAAAAAATTGGGGGGGGTGTCAAGGTGAGGAATGCTCTCCCTCCGGTCTCAGACTAACAGATCAGGATGACGGATTGCCATCTATCATGGTCCTCCTCTTATGCCCTGCACATTCTGCCTAAAAACTGTCTTGTGTGTGCAAGCCCACTCCCTTAGGGCACCCTTATCAGGTGACAGAGCCCCATACAGCTATCTGTACCTCCCTTTACAGGAGCTTCATCTTCAGAGTAGGGACAAGAAAGACCAGACACATAGCTGCTCTACTGCTCAGGATTAGGACGTCTGGGTAACCAATATGTTTCCTTCTTCCTTTTAAGCTACACTGTTTGACGGCTTATGTTATTCCGCCAGCTGCTCTGTCTCGCCGATATCCCGCTTGGTGACACCGTATAGCCAAACCTGTAGCTGCAAACATGTCGTTGCGCACTAGGGGCACAGTCCAAGAGGGGAGAGCGCCAGCACACCCCTGGCAAGGGTTATGCCTTATGCATTTTCCTTCTCTATGCCTGACACTCCCCACTCTGTTAAACATAGTGAGGAAACAGGGCTCTTCCTTCATCTTAGAGTCTCTCTACAGCCAGGGAAGCTCTGGTTTACAGAGTTCACTCTCTTGCTTTACAACCAGCCCTGGCAGCTACCATTTACGCATGGATCTTTTGACCCAAGTGAACAAGGAAATGTTCTACTCTCACCCAGGAGCCATGGCCCTCTGGGCCTGGCACGTGAGTGGATACATTTGAATGCGACACGATTGCAACTCAAGGTCATTGAGACTATCCAGAGTGCTATCCAAAATGAAAGTTGGATGTTGGAATGTCAGAACACTGTTTCAAATGGGGTGCCGTGCTCCAGCGATACAACAGATGCACAAATACAAACTCTATTAGGGGTTACGGAAGAAATATGGCCAGCTGAAGGAAAAAGGAGACTGGCAAGTGGGTACTCCAAGTGGTTTTCTTTTTTGTGAAGAAAACCACTTGGTCATAGGTGGCATCCTGTTCGAGCATAAAAGGATACACAAGCTTGCATGTAAATCACCAGATCGCAGCAGTTAAGATAAGCTCCTGCTAGAAATGTCTAGGCTAACAGAATGCACTCTTAATGTACTATATATATTTTTAAATGTCCTTTTCAAAAGCTATGAATTTATATGTTTTCTTCAAAGGAAGTGCACTTTTTCCAGCAACAGGACCAAATACAGGATTTATCAGCTTCGGGAAAAGATAGCAAACCACTGAAATCTTCTGAGAACAACTATATCGGAAAAACATATTTCAAGGTCCTCAGGACTAAAGTATTGACATACAAGTGCACAAAGAACTTACAAGAGTATTACATATCTGGAGCATAATAAAATAAATCAGTCAATCTGTGAGTGAAAAATATAAAATAAATATATTTAAATAAATAAAGTGAACTTGAGACACTTGAAGGGGAGGTAGGCCTACTCCTTTAATGATACTGAACTGAGCATAATTGTATCTTACTATAAGTCAGTATTAGTACTATTATATTTCAGAATATTTTATTATTTCAGTAATTGTATAAACCACATTTGAAATATTTCAAAAACAAACAAAAGTTGCCATAAAAAAAAAATCATCATCCCAGCATAGTTCAAGAGAAACATTGTCCACGACGTTGTCATGGAGATTGTTTGTTTACCCAGAATAATTACAAAGCACAGATGCCAAGAATCACAAAGTATCTGTGCTTTAAGAGATTTGGTTTTTGTTCATTCCATACCTCAAGATCTGAATTTGGCTTGCCTCATATGTGCACTACAATGTGTTATTTGTATTGGGCAAAGTAAAGCTGAAAATTAGATGCATTAAACGTCTCTTCAAATTGTTCCTTGTTGTGATCATCCTTAGCAGAAAATAGGACTCTTTTTCAACTTCAGCTTTCAATGTAGGAAAGAATTCCTTAAATGACTTCAGGTAATCCTCATTACTGTGGGACAGTTCCACTGTCATAAATGTTCATGGTTAATTTGGGAATATCAAGTTCTGCGTCCTTATTTATAATAATAATTATTAACATGTTCTCTTACGTAGGGATAGGATCTGCACAGCACTGTCTTCAATATGGCTGATCTATCATTGTGGACAATAATATATTAGTCCATTTTGTTTTTTGTCTTGGTAAAATCTGCATAAATGGACACAAAGTGGTTTTAAGGAACTACGGTCTCAGATGAATGAATCAATCTGTCTCTAAAAATACAAATGAAAAGAGACCCAGGACAATATGGTGCAGTGGAAGACCCTTTCTAGTGAGCTACAATTTGTAAGTCTGGCGATGGCCAGCCCAATGAACTCAGTCCTAAAAGCAGCCAGTTACACAAAGCTGAAATAAGCCATGTCACTCTACAGGATCACAAGAACTTATTGCAGAGCAAAAAAACTAAACCACTGTTGGACAAATCTGAAATCCTTGACTAACATGCTGACCACACCACTCGGGTCGCGTGTGCTGCAAAATAAATGTATACATACATGTTATTCAATCATTGCACCCACACTGCTTGCAGGCATCAGCGAGCGTCTGCGTGGCCAGGCGCTAAAATGTGAATTGGTTCTATTTGTGACACTCGACGCGCTGCAAGTCCAGCCTCTCCCATCTCCTCATTGGTTTTTATGAGCATATACCCACGTGCCATCTCCTCATTAGTTTTACTAATGAGATTAACTTAGGTCCACACTTCAGTAGGTTGTAGTAAGGCTGTAAAGTTGGTTACCAACCACCAGATAAAGTCCAATGAAGAAATAGAAGCCTTAAGGAAGGAGGAGAGATGGCCCGAAATGATCGTTTTATCTATGCATTAATTGTCGGAATTGAAGACCTTGTACATTTCAGGTAAAATAACAACCCAATGTTTTTATACCAGGACGAATTAGCTAGCAACAAGCTTTCTAGCTAAATTGCCATGAATGTTTAATGCTTTTTGATCTGTCCCCAAATTAATATAATTGGCTCAGAGTTTGTTTTGATATTTCAACCTGCGTGTCCTGATCTCTTCTAGTGTGGATGAACAAAATCAATGTGCGCGTCTCCGGTTTGGTCAGCATGTAAGAGTCTATAGAAAGAGGAAAGAAACCACTAAAAGACCATCCTGATATCCAGCCCTCAGCTTCCATGTAGACAGGAGGTAATGACAAAATACCTCTAATGGACCCCAATAGAAAATACTCTCAGGTGTCACGTCGACCCTTCCTCCATCATCTAGAGTAGCCACGTCGACCCTTCCCCCATCATCCAGAGTAGCCACGTCAACCCTTCCCCATCATCCAGAGTAGCCACGTCAACCCTTCCCCATCATCCAGAGTAGCCACGTCAACCCTTCCCCCATCAACCAGAGTAGCCACGTCAACCCTTCCCCCATCATCCAGAGTAGCCACGTCAATCCTTCCCCCAACATCCAGAGTTGCCACATCGACCCTTCCCCCATCAACCAGAGTAGCCACGTCGACCCTTCCCCCATCATCCAGAGTAGCCACGTCGACCCTTCCCCCATCATCCAGAGTAGCCACGTCGACCCTTCCCCCATCATCCAGAGTAGCCACGTCGACCCTTCCCCCATCATCCAGAGTAGCCACGTCGACCCTTCCCCCATCAACCAGAGTAGCCACGTCGACCCTTCCCCCATCATCCAGAGTAGCCACGTCGACCCTTCCCCCATCAACCAGAGTAGCCACGTCGACCCTTCCCCCATCATCCAGAGTAGCCACGTCAACCCTTCCCCCATCATCCAGAGTAGCCACGTCAACCCTTCCCCATCATCCAGAGTAGCCACGTCAACCCTTCCCCCATCATCCAGAGTAGCCACGTCAACCCTTCCCCATCATCCAGAGTAGCCACGTAAACCCTTCCCCATCATCCAGAGTAGCCACGTCAACCCTTCCCCCATCAACCAGAGTAGCCACGTCAACCCTTCCCCATCATCCAGAGTAGCCACACCAACCCTTCCCCCATCATCCAGAGTAGCCACGTCAACCCTTCCCCCATCATCCAGAGTAGCCACGTCGACCCTTCTCCCATCATCCAGAGTAGCCACACCGACCCTTCCCCCATCATCCAGAGTAGCCACGTCAACCCTTCCCCCATCATCCAGAGTAGCCACGTCAACCCTTCCCCCATCATCCAGAGTAGCCACGTCAACCCTTCCCCCATCATCCAGAGTAGCCACGTCAACCCTTCCCCCATCATCCAGAGTAGCCACGTCAACCCTTCCCCCATCATCCAGAGTAGCCACGTCAAACCTTCCCCCATCATCCAGAGTAGCCACGTCAACCCTTCCCCCATCATCCAGAGTAGCCACGTCGACCCTTCCCCCATCATCCAGAGTAGCCACATCGACCCCTCCCCCATCAACCAGAGTAGCCACGTCAACTCTTCCCCATCATCCAGAGTAGCCAGGTCGACCCTTCCCCCATCATCCAGAGTAGCCACGTCAACCCTTCCCCCATCATCCAGAGTAGCCACGTCAACCCTTCCCCCATCATCCAGAGTAGCCACGTCAACCCTTCCCCCATCATCCAGAGTAGCCACGTCAACCCTTCCCCTATCATCCAGAGTAGCCACGTCAACCCTTCCCCCATCATCCAGAGTAGTCACGTCAACCCTTCCCCCATTACCAGAGTAGCCACGTCAACCCTTCCCCCATCGTCCATAGTAGCCACGTCCATCCTTCCCCCATCAACCAGAGTAGCCACGTCGACCTCTCCCCCACCACAACCAGAGTAGCCACGTCGACCCCTCCCCCATCAACCAGAGTAGCCACGTCGACCCTTCCCCCATCAACCAGAGGATCTACAAAAGGCAACCGAAAGACAGAACACGGAAACTTGCTAACCCAACTGATTGAAGGCCGACTAGGATAACAAAATCCACAAAGACACAACTGGACTTCATAAGCCTGACTGAATAAAAAAAAAAATCATACAACTTAATTTCTGGTTTATCTAACCACAATCTTACTTTGGTTGCAAGAAAACTCACCAAACAGAGGTTCAGATAGGATGACAGTAATAGGACCAAAAGTAACATCAGTCGCATTCCTAAAAGAGATTTGGATCTTTTTAAAGATGAACTAAGGGAAATCAAATGGTCTGAAATCATTTATGGTGTATAATGCCTTCAGAAAGTATTCCTACCCCTTGACTTATTCCACATTTTGTTGTTACAGTCTGAATTCAAAATGGATTAAATTGACTTGTCTCACCCATCTACACACAATACCCCATAATGACAAAGTGAAAACATGTTTTTAGAAAGTATTGCAAAAATATTTGGGAAAGATTCAGAAATATCTTATTTGCATTCAGTACACTTCAAAAGTTTGGACACATTTCTTTCCAGAGTTTCTTTTATTTATACAATTTTAGTGAAGACACCAAAACTATGAAATAACACATATGGAATAATGTAAAGGGTTAAAAAAAATATAAATATATTTGAGATTCTTCCAAGTAGCCACCCTTTGCATTGATGACAGCTTTGCAAACTCTTGGAATTCCCTCAACCAGCTTCATGAGGTAGTCACCTGGAATGCATTAGAATTAACAGCCTTGTTAACATTTAACATTTTAACATTTAAGTAATTTAGCAGACGTTAATATGTGGAATTTCCTTCCTTCTTAATGCATTTGAGCCAATCAGTTATGTTGTGACAAGGTAGGGGTTGGTATACAGAAGCCAGCCCTATTTGGTGAAATACCAAGTCCATATTATGGCGAGAAAGGCTCAAATAATCAAAGAGAAACAACATCAAGTGCTATGATGAAACTGGCTCTCATGAGGACCGCCACAGAAAAGGAAGACCCAGAGTAACCAATGGTGCAGTGGATTAGTTCATTAGAGTTAACAGCCTCAGAAATTGCAGCCCAAATAAATGCTTCACAGAGTTCAAGTAACAGACACATCTCAACATCAACTGTTCAGAGGAGACTGCGTGAATCAGGCCTTCATGGTTGAATTGCTGCAAAGAAACCACTACTAAAGGACACCAATAATAAGAAGAGACTTGCTTGGGCAAGAAATCCAAGCAAAGGACATTAGACAGGTGGAAATCTGTTCTTTGGTCTGATGAGTCCAAATTTGAGTTTTTTGGTTCTAATCGCTGTGTCTTTGAGACTCAGAGTAGGTGAACGGATGATCTCCACATGTGTGGTTCCCACTGTGAAGCATGGAGGAGGAGGTGTGATGGTGTGGGGATGCTTTGCTGGTGACACTGTTGGTGATTTATTTAGAATTCAAGGCACACTTAACCAGCATGACTACCACAGCATTCTGCAGTGATACACCATCCCATCTGGTTTGCGCTTAGTGGGACTATCATTTATTTTTCCACAGGACAATGACCCAACACACCTCCAGGCTGTGTAAGGGCTATTTAACTAAGACAGAGAATGATGGAGTGCTGTGCATCAGATGACCTGGCCTCCACAATCACCCGACCTCAACCCAATTGAGGTGGTTTGGGATAAGTTGGACCGCAGAGTGAATGAAAAGCAGCCAAAGAGTGCTCATCATATGTGGGAAGTCCTTCAATACTGTTAGAAAAGCATTCCAGGTGAAGCTGGTTGAGAGAATGCCATGAGTGTGCAAAGCTGTCATCAAGGAAAAGGGTGGCTACTTTGAAGAATCTAAATATATTTTTATTTGTTTAACACATTTGTGTTTACTACATGATTCCATATGTGTAATTTCATAGTTTTGATGTCTTCACTATTATTGTACAATGTAGAAAATAGTTTAAAAAATAAAATAAAAAACCTTGAATGAGTAAGTGTCCAAACTTTTGACTGGTACTGTAAGTATTCACACCCCTGAGTCAATACATGTTCGAATCCCTGTTTGCAGTGATTACAGCTGTGAGTCTTTCTGGGTAAATCTCTAAGAGCTTTGCACACCTGGATTGTACAATATTTGCCCATTATTATTTTCAAAATTATTCAAGCTCTGTCAAATTGGTTGTTGATCATTGATAGATAACCATGTTCAAGCCCTGCCATACATTTTCAAGCATATTTAAGTCAAAACTAACTTACTGTGAAAAGCGTAGCAACTTTAGTGCCTTGAAGCAAAGCATGTTTTGGAATATTTTTTATTCTGTACAGGCTTCCTTCTTTTCACTCTGTCAATTAGATTAGTATTGTGGAGTAACTACAATGTTGTTGATCCATCCTCAGTTTTCTCCTATCACAGCCATTAAACTCTATCTGTTTTAAAGTCACCATTGGCCTCATGGTGAAATCCCTCAGCAGTTTCCTTCCTCTTCGGCATCCGAGTTAGAAAGGACACCTGTATTTTTGTAGTGACTGAGTGTATTGATACACCATCCAATGTGTAATTAATAACATTACCATGCTCAAAGGGATATTCAATTTATGCATTCGTTTTACCCATGAACCAATAGGTGTCCTTTTTTGCGAGAAATTGGAAAACCTGCAATGACTGCAATAAAATGGCAACAACAATTAATCAAATCCAAAGCAAATTCTCAACGAAAGTCCCTCACAAAAAAACAAAAACAGAACCTACCTTGGCTCAATGACACTCTTTGGCACCTGACGAATAAGAGAGATGCTGCTCTGAAGAAATCCCTCAAATCTGGCTTAGAGGTTGAACGCCTAGTTTACAAGGGACTGAGAAATTAAGTGACTAAGAGTTTCAGGAAAGCCAACGCTGATTTCTTTCTTAAAATAAAACATGAGGCATAAAACACGAGGCTATCACAATAATTAAAACGAAATGTCAAACTGAAGGCTATTACACCACTATTTATCATTAGGCTACCGCATGTCAGAGGATTGAAAAATGAGCAAGACTGGTGGTGTAGGCCTCCCGGGTGGCGCAGTGGTTAAGGGCGCTGTACTGCAGCGCCAGCTGTGCCACCAGAGACCCTGGGTTCACGCCTAGGCTCTGTCGTAACCGGCCGCGACCCAAGGTTGCCAGGTGCACGGTGTTTCCTCCAACACATTGGTGCGGCTGGCTTCCGGGTTGGATGCTCGCTGTGTTAAGAAGCAGTGCGGCTTGGTTGGGTTGTGTATCGGACGACGCATGACTTTCAACCTTCGTCTCTCCCGAGCCCGTACGGGAGTTGTAGCGATGAGACAAGATAGTAGTTACTAAACAATTGGATACCACGAAATTGGGGAGAAAATCTATTTTTAAAAAAATAAAACATTTAAAGACGGGTGGTGTAGCCTACACTCCAAAATGCGATGTGGTTCGATGAGAACACTGAAATTTTGCAAAGGCAGAGATGAATGGCAAACACCAAGACGCGTGTGGACAGCAGTGGATGCAGAAATTCTGGTCTAATGACAAATCGCCAAAATGACATTACAATTTGTGGTGTTTTGCGTAACAGATGTCTCTTTCCGTTCACCACTGTTTGGAGACTGGAAATGTGTTGCGAGTGGATGAACGTACGTGAGTAGCCTAGTAAAAGAGCCCTTCGAAGTTATTGACAAATCAGATGAAAACATCACGACTGGTTTGGTTTATGCCACAATAAAAGGTAATACATTTAAAAAGTGAAATGACAAATCTTTACTATTGAATTAATAGGGGTTCTATATGTAAGCGTGTGCACAAATAGGAGGTCCCATAGCTGGAAGAAATAAAATCTACTTTCACAACTGGTATAGATAGGGTCAACCACTCTACAGAAACAGCATGTTGCTATCTCCCAGATATGACCAAGGCCAAGCTTGACAAAGGGGGTGTTGTCGGTGCAGTTTTCCTCGACCTCAGAAAAGCCTTCGACACGGTTAGCCACAATGTCATCACCAAGGGATTGCACTATGGCGAGTGACACAGGAGTAAAATCTGGGCCCTTTGTTATTCAGCCTCGACATTAATGACCGTCCATCTGTTTGCCAGAGCATGGTGATTTAAATGTATGCGGATGATACAGTTTTTTTGTTACGCATGGCAAAAATGAAGTGGCAATCAAACTAACAGCAGCATTGGCAAAAGTGGCTGAATGGCCCAACCACAAATGTGGGAAAAACGGTAGCTATGTACTACTCCACAAAGCTAAACAACTAGGCTTACCTGGACATACTCATCCACGGACAAAACATGTAAACAGTCCCTGAGTTTAAATACCTGGGCATTGTCCTAGACCCTACATTGAAGTTTCTCAAAAAACACATTGAAAAGATGTCCAGCAAAATCACATATAGTCTTTTGAATTTTCGAGACATCAGGAACTCACTCTCTACAGTGGCAGCCAATATGTACTTTATTTACATGCAACGTTCTTCTCTCACCTGTCCTGTTCCATTACCGGCTGTTCTCAAACCAATGAAACCCCTTCGATCACTATATAAACAAGGACTGAAGAGCGTGGACAGGAAAGCACATCATTATCATCACTGTAATACTCTCCACAAGTACTGTCTGTTCAATGTGGACAACTTGATGTTTTTTCTCAGATGACTGTCTAGTTTATAAGATTATCAACAACGGGGCGCCGCCCCTCTGAAATATTTTTTTCATATTAACCTAACAGCAGAGTCACCTGGATCTCCACAAGAGGAGGCCGTGTCATTCCTAAAAGCAAAACCACCTTTGAGTAGTCAACATTCTCCAACTCAGGCACCAGGAAATAGAATTCCTTCACCCCTACCTTAAGAAGCACTAGCGACTTCAAATCCTCCATCCTCCATTAAAATGAGCTGTGTTTAGCGAACTCTGGTGCAAACATCATATTTCACTATGTGAAATGTATGTTTCTAACTGCACATGGTCCCTTTAAATGAACTAATATTACAACTACGACTACTACTACTATGTATGCAAAGAATGAGTTAATCATTTCCTTGTTTTTTTATATATCAATATCAAATTCAGTGTAGTTCACCTTAGGGACATCCATGATAGCGATGACCAGTTGATAGGCCACTGTGGAGTGGATTTACAGTGGTTTAAAATGGACAAGTAAAATCAGATTTTTGATTGGTCAATAACTCAATCTTCTTTTCACCAATCCCTTAGTTTTTCTCAAACTAAGTTAAGACATGTGCCTTGGGCCAAAGTTGGTGTCCTTTGATCTTATGGTTCATAAAAATAAAATGTTTGCATATTAACGTACGTGGTAATATGCATCAGCTGGTGTAGTCTTTGAATGCATTATTTTCTCAAACTAAAGACCAAATCTGGAGTGAATCTGACTTTTGGTCCATGAGATAAATATATTTGTATCATTATTTTTTCTTTATTTCACCTTTATTTAACCAGGTAGGCTAGTTGAGAACAAGTTCTCATTTGCAACTGCGACCTGGCCAAGATAAAGCATAGCATTAGTGTTACAAAGTCAAAACAGTTCGTTGTTAATAGCTAATAGATATAAATGCAAAACTTAGCCTTACTTCCTCATGCCTTCTATTCTGTGAAGTACACCAGTCCCTCCTGCAGCAAAGCACCCGCACAACATGATGCCGCCATGGTTGGGATGGTGTTCTTCGGCTTGCAAGCCTCCCCCTTTTTCCTCCAAACATAACAATGGTCATTATGGCCAAACATTTCCATTTTTGTTTCATCAGACCAGAGGACATTTCTCCAAAAAGTATGATCTTTGTCCCCATGTGCAGTTGCAAACCATTGTCTGGCTTTTTTATGGCGGTTTTAGAGCAGTGGATTCTTCCTTGCTGAGCGGCCTTTCAGGTTATGTCGATATAGGACCTGTTTTACTGTGGATATAGATACTTTTGTACCCGTTTCCTCCAGCATCTTCACAAGGTCCTTTGCTGTTGTTCTGGGATTAATTTGCACTTTTCGCACCAAAGTACATTGATCTCTAGGAGACCAAACGAGTCTTCTTCTTGAGCGGTATGACGGTTGCATGGCTCCATTGTGTTTTTACTTGTGTGCGATTGTTTGCACAGATGGAAGTGGTACCTTCAGGAGTTTGGAAATTGCTCCCATGGATGAACCAGACTTGTGGAGGTCTACAATTTATTTTCTGAGGTCTTGGCTGATTTCTTTTGATTTTCCTATGATGTCAAGCAAAGAGGCACAGAGTTTGAAGGTAGGCCTTGTTATACATCCACAGTACACCTCCAATTGACTCAAATTATGTCAATTAGCCCATTAGAAGCTTCTAAAGCCATGACGTCCTTTTCTGGAATTTTCCAAGCTGTTTGAAGGCACAGTCAACTCAGTGTATGTAAACTTCTGACCCACTGGAATTGTGAAACAGTGAATTATAAGTGAAATAATCTGTCTGTAAACAATTGTTTGAAATATTACTTGTGTCATGCAGAAAGTAGATGTCCTAACCGACTTGCCAAAACTATAGTTTGCCTGCAAGAAATTTGTGGAGTGGTTGTAAAATGAGTTTTAATGACTCCAACCTAAGTGTATGTAAACTTCTGACTTCAACTGTACCATGGGTCTACATACAGAATTTCCAACATATGGTTCATGAGAATACTGTACAATTTTTAAAGGTTGTCCAAAATGTTCAAGATGGATAAACATCTATCCTTATGGGTCCTTGAGGCAAATTTGTTCAGCATGAGGAACGACACGTACATATACTGAACAAATGTATTAAACGCAACAATTTCAAAGATTGTGCTGAATTATAGTTCATGTAAGGAAATCAGGCAATTGAAATAAATTCATTAGGCTCTAATCTATGGATTTCACGACTGGGCAGGAGCCCATCCATGCCCGGAAGGGCATAAGCCCACCCACTTGGGAGCCAGGCTGGCCCACTGGGGAGCCAGAATGAGTTTTTCCCCACAAAAGGGCTTTATTACAGACAGAAATAGTCCTTTGCTGTGAACACCTAAATATGTAGAAAGACTTGCCTCTGAAGCAGAGATGGCAGTTAGAAGGAATGACATGAGGTAAGTGTACAAAATCACAAAGAAGGGTATCGCTACCTAAACACTAACAATGTTTGCGGTACCAGAACAATGTCTACACATTGACAATACGATGTTTCCGGTACCTGAACAGTGTCTGCACATTGACGATGTTTCCGGTACCTGAACAGTGTCTGCACATTGACGATGGTTCCGGTACCTGAACAGTGTCTGCACATTGACGATGTTTCGGGTACCTGAACCATGTCTGCACATTGACGATGGTTCCGGTACCTGAACAGTGTCTGCACATTGACGATGTTTCCGGTACCTGAACAGTGTCTGCACATTGACGATGTTTCCGGTACCTGAACAGTGTCTGCACATTGACGATGTTTCCGGTACCTGAACAGTGTCTGCACATTGACGATGTTTCCGGTACCTGAACAGTGTCTGCACATTGACGATGTTTCCGGTACCTGAACAGTGTCTGCACATTGACGATGTTTCGGTACCTGAACAGTGTCTGCACATTGACGATGTTTACGGTACCTGAACAGTGTCTGCACATTGACGATGTTTACGGTACCTGAACAGTGTCTGCACATTGACGATGTTTCCAGTACCTGAACAGTGTCTGCACATTGACGATGTTTACGGTACCTGAACAGTGTCTGCACATTGACGATGTTTACGGTACCTGAACAGTGTCTGCACATTGACGATGTTTACAGTACCTGAACAGTGTCTGCACATTGACGATGGTTTTGGCGTCAGCCATGTAGTCCTCCTCTGCACTCATGGTGCTCTCCTTGTCCACCACCACCATGTTGGCCGCAAAGGACACACCGCAGCGCAGGAGGTCATCCAGGCTATGCGAGACACACACACACACATTTGAATTGAATTTGACTTCTTGACATGAAAAGGTCAGGAAAAATTCTAGACCGTAGTTATAGACTGTCAGGAAAACCTCTGGGCCCTGCACTTGAGCTAGAAATATTCTGAAACATTCGCTGTGGAGAGAGAATCATAACTAGTAGTTTCTCAGGGGCTGTCTAGAAAGGTGACTTTGGACACAGGACATATTTGAGAAATTGATATTTCAGTTCACTCAGTCCATTTCCTTTTAGATGTATTCTTGATATGGAGACTAATAGCATACAAATGCAGTACATGCACTAAATTAGATGATTGATAAGGTCATGTTGTGCGTCACGTACTTATCGATGGAGCCGACCATGTAGAATACCATGGGGAACCAACAGATAGCCTCCAGGAACTGTGTGTCAGGCCTGGTGAGACAACATAACACATCACAACATAGAAAATAATAGAATAGAATGGAATATAATTCAATTGAATGGATCCTCATTGTCCATACGAACAGCTATTGTCATTTTTGTTGTCACAGTACCCGACCCGACATATCCAAAAGAGACAGTCACTTTTGTAAAATAGAGAAAATATGGTAGGAAATGCTGATTTGCTTGCTGTTAAAGTACCAAAAAGGGCGCTCATTGGTATCTTGCTGAATTCAAGATAAACTACAGCCATTCAATCTCATTTGACATTCACTTTCCAGCTAGCACATAACGTTTTGAGAAACATATGTTACATAGAGCTTGGTGAGCGTGTGGTTGTCCTATGGTTATTTTTTAATACAACCTTCCGACAACTTTCTGGGAATGGTGCCGGATAGTTGTTTGCCTCTGGAACATTCTCAGCACGGGGGAACAGGGGGATCTTGGATCGGGGGATCTTGGATGGTTGGTGTCCTGGAAGTTGGGAGCTTGGGCGGGTCCCCGATTTGGCTTGGTGGGAAATCTGTCAATGTGCCCTTGAGCGAGGCGCTTGTCCCTGGTTGCTCTTGTGTGTCACTGGATTGGAGTGTCTGCTAGACGACTGAATGTAATGTAAATGTTGAGCGGCTTCAGTGCAGTTAGAGTCGTTCAAGTTCAGCATAGCTAGCTAGCAAAGTGATTCACATTTCTTGCTAGCTTACCAAATGACACTTGCATCTCTAGCAGTAGCCAGTAGAAAAATAATATGAGGGGAAAAACTCAGTCACTCATCCACTCCCCCAATGACATGACATCCTCATAGTAGCTCGCCAGCTAACGTTAGGCTCTGTGTTTTTAGCTTACGAAATCAATTATGAATGAAGCATGGGTGTATGGTGCACTCAACATGTTTTGTAGTTAAGTAGCAAGTCTAGGCTACGCCCCTCATCACCACAAACGATTTCAATGATGGCAGTCTCAGACTAAAGTGAGTCGCGAACAACAGAGCACCGGAATAATTTAGTGTGAGTCAACAGGCTAGACTAAAGTAACACTGACATCATCTTTTAGGGAGCGATAATGAGGTGACCAATAATGGTTGCAATTGAGATCAGCTGTGCGCGTATTGACGGTCTAACGAGATATCAGCTGGCGATAATCTAGTGCCATCGATGGTTGCAATATGCCCCTTGTTATTTGATTATATTCCAATATATTATATTCCAATCCACTGTCACATAATAAAAGGTGTGAAACCCAATAATAGCCTACTGTTTGTGTTTCTGTGGATGAGTTGTATGCAATGGTGTAAAGTATTTAAGTAAAAATATTTTAAAGTAGTACTTAAGTAGTTAAGTTGTATTTATATTTTTGACAACTTTTACTTTACTACATTCCTTAAGAAAATACTGTACCTTTTACCTCATAATTTTCAATGAAACCAAAAGTACAAATTCTCACACTTATCAACAGAACATCCCTACTGCCTCTGATCTGGCAAACTCACTAAACACATGCTTCGTTTGAAAATAATGTCAAATCAAATTTTATTTGTCACATACACATGGTTAGCAGATGTTAATGCGAGTGTAGCGAAATGCTTGTGCTTCTAGTTCCGACAATGCAGTGATAACCAACAAGTAATCTAACTAACAATTCCAAAACTACTGTCTTATACACAGTGTAAGGGGATAAGGAATATGTACATAAGGATATATGAATGAGTGATGGTACAGAGCAGCATACAGAGCAGCATAGCAGATGGTATCGAGTACAGTATATACATATGAGATGAGTATGTAGACAAAGTAAACAAAGTGGCATAGTTAAAGTGGCTAGTGATACATGTATTACATAAGGATGCAGTCGATGATGTAGAGTACAGTATATACGTATGCATATGAGATGAATAATGTAGGGTAAGTAACATTATATAAGGTAGCATTGTTTAAAGTGGCTAGTGATATATTTACATCATTTCCCATCAATTCCCATTATTAAAGTGGCTGGAGTTGGGTCAGTGTCAATGACAGTGTGTTGGCAGCAGCCACTCAATGTTAGTGGTGGCTGTTTAACAGTCTGATGGCCTTGAGATAGAAGCTGTTTTTCCAGTCTCTCGGTCCCAGCTTTGATGCACCTGTACTGACCTCGCCTTCTGGATGATAGCGGGGTGAACAGGCAGTGGTTCGGGTGGTTGATGTCCTTGATGATCTTTATGGCCTTCCTGTAACATCGGGTGGTGTAGGTGTCCTGGAGGGCAGGTAGTTTGCCCCCGGTGATGCGTTGTGCAGACCTCACTACCCTCTGGAGAGCCTTACGGTTGAGGGCGGAGCAGTTGCCGTACCAGGCGGTGATACAGCCCGCCAGGATGCTCTCGATTGTGCATCTGTAGAAGTTTGTGAGTGCTTTTGGTGACAAGCCGAATTTCTTCAGCCTCCTGAGGTTGAAGAGGCGCTGCTGCGCCTTCTTCACGACGCTGTCAGTGTGAGTGGACCAATTCAGTTTGTCTGTGATGTGTATGCCGAGGAACTTAAAACTTGCTACCCTCTCCACTACTGTTCCATCGATGTGGATAGGGGGTGTTCCCTCTGCTGTTTCCTGAAGTCCACAATCATCTCCTTAGTTTTGTTGACGTTGAGTGTGAGGTTATTTTCCTGACACCACACTCCGAGGGCCCTCACCTCCTCCCTGTAGGCCGTCTCGTCGTTGTTGGTAATCAAGCCTACCACTGTCGTGTCGTCCGCAAACTTGATGATTGAGTTGGAGGCGTGCGTGGCCACGCAGTCGTGGGTGAACAGGGAGTACAGGAGAGGGCTCAGAACGCACCCTTGTGGGGCCCCGTGTTGAGGATCAGCGGGGAGGAGATGTTGTTGCCTACCCTCACCACCTGGGGGCGGCCCGTCAGGAAGTCCAGTACCCAGTTGCACAGGGCGGGGTCGAGACCCAGGGTCTCGAGCTTGATGACGAGCTTGGAGGGTACTATGGTGTTGAATGCCGAGCTGTAGTCGATGAACAGCATTCTCACATAGGTATTCCTCTTGTCCAGGTGGGTTAGGGCAGTGTTCAGTGTGGTTGAGATTGCATCGTCTGTGGACCTATTTGGGCGGTAAGCAAATTGGAGTGGGTCTAGGGTGTCAGGTAGGGTGGAGGTGATATGGTCCTTGACTAGTCTCTCAAAACACTTCATGATGACGGAAGTGAGTGCTACGGGCCGGTAGTCGTTTAGCTCAGTTACCTTAGCTTTCTTGGGAACAGGAACAATGGTGGCCCTCTTGAAGCATGTGGGAACAGCAGACTGGTATAGGGATTGATTGAATATGTCCGTAAACACACCGGCCAGCTGGTCTGCGCATGCTCTGAGGGCGCGGCTGGGGATGCCGTCTGGGCCTGCAGCCTTGCGAGGGTTAACACGTTTAAATGTGGTCCTTCTGTGGCTCAGTTGGTAGAGCATGGCGCTTGTAACGCCAGGGTAGTGGGTTCGATCCCCAGGACCACCCATACGTAGAATGTATGCACACATGACTGTAAGTCGCTTTGGATAAAAGCGTCAGCTAAATGGCATATATTATTATTATATATTCTTACTCACCTCGGCTGCAGTGAAGGAGAGACCGCATGTTTTCGTTGCAGGCCGTGTCAGTGGCACTGTATTGTCCTCAAAGCGGGCAAAAAAGTTATTTAGTCTGCCTGGGAGCAAGACATCCTGGTCCGTGACTGGGCTGGGTTTCTTCTTGTAGTCCGTGATTGACTGTAGACCCTGCCACATGCCTCTTGTGTCTGAGCCATTGAATTGAGATTCCACTTTGTCTCTGTACTGACGCTTAGCTTGTTTAATAGCCTTGCGGAGGGAATAGCTGCATTGTTTATATTCGGACATGTTACCAGACACCTTGCCCTGATTAAAAGCAGTGGTTCGCGCTTTCAGTTTCACGCGAATGCTGCCATCAATCCACGGTTTCTGGTTTGGGAATGTTTTTATCGTTGCTATGGGAACGACATCTTCGACGCACGTTCTAATGAACTCGCACACCGAATCAGCGTATTCGTCAATATTTCCATCTGACGCAATACGAAACATGTCCCAGTCCACGTGATGGAAGCAGTCTTGGAGTGTGGAGTCAGCTTGGTCTGACCAGCGTTGGACAGACCTCAGCGTGGGAGCCTCTTGTTTTAGCTTCTGCCTGTAGGCAGGGATCAGCAAAATGGAGTCGTGGTCAGCTTTTCCGAAAGGGGGCGGGGCAGGGCCTTATATGCGTCGCGGAAGTTAGAGTAACAATGATCCAAGGTTTTACCACCCCTGGTTGCGCAATCGATATGCTGATAAAATTTAGGGAGTCTTGTTTTCAGATTAGCTTTGTTAAAATCCCCAGCTACAATGAATGCAGCATCCGGATAAATGGTTTCCAGTTTGCAAAGAGTTAAATAAAGTTCGTTCAGAGCCATCGATGTGTCTGCTTGGGGGGGGATATATACGGCTGTGATTATAATCGAAGAGAATTCTCTTGGAAGATAATGCGGTCTACATTTGATTGTGAGGAATTCTAAATCAGGTGAACAGAAGAATTTGAGTTCCTGTATGTTTCCTTCATCACACCATGTCTCGTTAGTCATGAGGCATACGCCCCCGCCACTCTTCTTACCAGAAAGATGTTTGTTTCTGTCGGCGCGATGCGTGGAGAAACCCGTTGGCTGCACCGCATCGGATAGTGTCTTCCCAGTAAGCCATGTTTCCGTAAAGCAGAGAACGTTGCAGTCTCTGATGTCCCTCTGGAATGGCACCCTTGCTCGGATATCGTCAACCTTGTTGTCAAGAGACTGGACATTGGCAAGAAGAATGCTGGGGAGTGGTGCGCGATGTGCCCTTTTTCGGAGTCTGACCAGAACACCGCCTCGTTTCCCTCTTTTTCGGAGTCGTTTCCTTGGGTCGCTGCATGCGATCCATTCCGTTGTCCTGTTTGTAAGGCAGAACACAGGATCCGCGTTGCGGAAAACATATTCTTGGTCGTACTGATGGTGAGTTGACGCTGATCTTATATTCAGTAGTTCTTCTCGACTGTATGTAATGAAACCTAAGATGACCTGGGGTACTAATGTAAGAAATAACACGTAAAAAAACAAAAAACTGCATAGTTTCCTAGGAACGCGAAGCGAGGCGGCCATCTCAGTCGGCGCCGGAAGTACAGAATGTTGTCTGAATGTTGTAATGTGCCCCTGGCTTTCCGTTAAAAAAAAGGCATTGTTACTTTTACTCAAGTATGACAGTTTGGTACTTTTTCCATCACTGCTGATTTGGGCCATCAGTTGATTGGCAGATATAGGCTTACTGTAGAACAATACACTTACCTTCAGTGTGGATGCTTGCCCATGTTTTTATAGCTAGGCTATGTATAATTTGTCAGTATACCGTAGTTATGGTCTTTGGCGTGGATGGCCCTAACATTGCTAATACTGTTATACGCCGGCTACAGTAGCACAGGCCTACTGTAACCACACTGACGCCACCAATAATTTATTCTGCTTATTGCTTTCCTTGAACATGTAATAAAACTACATAGGCTACTAGAACTGGCGCCCAGTGGACCTGCAGTCGAAGGTACAACGTAGGTAGCTCTGGTTCTGCATTGTATACAAACACTGCTTCCAACTGCACCCTGGCGGCGATTCTAAACATTCCTTCAGATGTTCAAATCTTCCTGCTGCAGGATTGTCTTCATCCTGAGCCGAAAATCTGTAACGCTTTTACAATGGAGATCCGACCAAGAGGGCAGCACAATAAAAAGGGTAAGAAGATCAAATAAAACGCTGTTCTTACTGATTGTCCAGGAGCAGCACAATCGGGTTCAGCTCTTTCTTTAGTCTGTAGGAAGCTCTAAGTGGGACGATGAAGTTGTACAGTCCATTCCCCGCCGTCTCAGCCGACACAATGATCAGCTTGTTCTTAAAGTTATACACTTTGGCGTCCTCAAAGTTGTTATGCTGACAACCCTATGGGGAAAATAACATACATTTTTATGTTGTTGTTTTTTTATGTATTAATTCAAATACATGAACAAATATGAATTAAAATACCATAAGCGATATTTTGTGGTCCGGTTTCCCTGGACACAGATTAAGCCTGGTCTTGGACTAAAAAGCAGATTCCCCATTGTGCATGCATTTTAGTTCAGGACTAGACTTAATCTGTGTCTGGAAACCAGCATCAATAGCGCCAATGGCTAACATGACTTAATACTACCTATATTGCTTGAACTGAATAAGTGACTTGCATCATTTACCCCTTCCAGTCTGAGGCAACAGTATGGTACTTTCTCCTTCAGTAGATGGCAAAGTGTTGGAGAACTTCCGATGTAGGGCAGGTTGGGAGAATAGCCTTTCACATAGCTTCAAATAAACAGACACACAATTCATATTTTATGAGTATGGATCTCCCATTCAAATTCATATCCAAACAAATGTCATTACTGTATCACAAATCATCATCTACTGCTGTTGTTCTCCAATTCCAGTCTCGGCGAGAGCTAACTGGTGTGCAAGTTTTTGTTCCAGCACTAACCTACCTGAATCAATCAACTATGCATGGTATTCAGTCTAGAACATACAGGTGTAGGGTCTTAATTTGATCACTCTTTTGTTGCTGAGAATTTTCTTGCACCACAGGAAATGCAGATGAGCTTTGTGATTTACATAAATTCACTGAAAACACACACTAACACACATTTATATTAACATTATTGGACATGTAACTTACTTTTGGCCAGCTAATAGCCTAACCACTGATCAAGAGACATTTTGGACAAAACCAGTGGAGGCTGGTGAGGGGAGGATGGCTCATAGTAATGGCTGGAAGGGAGTAGATGGAATGGAATTAAACACCTTACATTCCATAAAGTTCATTCCAGCCATTACTATGAGCAGTTCTCCCCTCACCAGCCTCCACTGGACTAAACGTTTAAAATCCTCTTGCTGCAGGATTGTTTTGCTGTGACAAAATAGGTCAAATTAAGATTCTATATCTGTAGTTAATTGAATCAAGTGCACACAGTAGCACTCCGGGACCAAAGTTGGAGACCCGTAACTGAAATACCCAAAAGGCTTCCATACTCGTTTTTTTTTTATCCCATTTTTTTTTAAATTGGAGAATAAAAAGTAAGACATATTGCATGGTATCAATGTCTCTCAAAAAATATGGGAATTTTGGGAATTTTTTTGCGGAAAGCTTGGCTTACATCCTCTTATAGAAATGATATAAAACATACTCCTCAGTTGATACGTCCTCGTCGGAGGGCAGGTTCTCGTCCTCTGATTGGTCGCTATAGAGGTCACCTGTGTGCAGAGAGGAAGTGTCTGGCACCTCTAGCACGGGGCTGATGCTGGGCCTCCTGCTGTTACCCTTAAAGTCCTCCGGGGGGAGACAGAGAGTGGGCCCACAGGGTGGCTTGCAGCCTGCGTCCTGGAGGTCTATGGCCACAGTGCCTGAACAAGGATACAAGTAGAACAACATTTACAACATACTATTAACTGTTGGCATTTTTCTTACAAGTGAAATCATTCACAATATTTCAGAAAAATACCAATTGTAGTTCAATAATGCAGAATAATCCATGTTAATATATACCAATATCCACACTATACTTGTCCAATACATTACTCACTTGTTAGTGTACATCACTTCATACTACGTAGTACATAAGTTTTGATATTGAACTAGAGCTCATATTACTGACCCATGCTGGCGATGACACTGGGTACTGGCAGGCGAGGCCGGCTGACCATCCTCTCTCTCTGGGTCTTAAAGGTAGAATACTCCTCCTTGGTGATGTTGATGTAGAAGCAGGTATCATTGGGGCTCATTCGGAACTGGGGCCCGGGATTCAGCAGGATGCTCTTACTGTCCTCCCGGCACACCCCGATCAGACACACACCATACCTGAGGACAGAGATAGAGATATAGGGCAAGTGTTAGATTACACAGAGTGGAGATACAGAAGAAAATAACAGAGGGAGAGAAAGCCTATTCAAAGCATATTTGGCTGGGCGCCTGAGGTTTTCCTGACCACATGACGAGACCAGAGTGTTTGCTAAGGCCCTAGGTTTTTCCAGGTATGGTCATGAGGATTCGCTTGAAGCGTAAGAGGAGTTGGAGATGGAGGAATACACTGCAGAGGCAGAGGGCTCGTAGAGAGAATGACAGGCTACTATTCTGAACATTGTGGTGAGCTTTCTATTGCCCAGAGCTGCCGACGCATCACCCAAATGGGTGCTTCACAGAGTGGAAGAGGAGAAGTCCAGTGGCTATTAGATTAATGCTGGTTCCCAGACTTGCCCTCTATAAGATCATCAGCAGACTCCATCACCATCCTTTACCATCCTTTGAACAGCTCTCCGCTCAAGCCATGAACTGACTCTCTCCTTCTTCGTAGGATGCAGCATTCAAAGACTTGGCATCTATTGGTTGACCTGTCATGATATATTGCTTGTTTGTTTGTTTTGTGCTTATGAAGTGCTTTGAGATTTCTGTTATGAAAAGTTCTATAGAAGTTTAATCCATTATTATTATTAATTATTATTATTATGGTCAAGGCCCTACTCTTGTTCTTTGACCTACATTTTGTCAAAATCAAAAGTAACAGTCAGTATCTGGTGTCACCACCAGCTGCATTAAGTACTGCAGTGCATCTTCTCCTCATGGACTGAACCAGATTTGACAGTTCTTGCTGTGAGATGTTACTCCACTCCTCCACCAAGGCTCCTGCAAGTTCTCGGACATTTCTGGGGGAATGACCCTAGCCCTCACCCTCCGATCACACAGGTCCCAGACGTGCTCAAAGGGATTGAGATCCGGGCTCTTCGCTGGCCATGGCAGAACACTGACATTCCTGTCTTGCAGGAAATCACTCACAGAACGAGCAATATGGCTGGTGGCATTGTCATGCTGGAGGGTCATGTCAGGATGAGCCTGCAGGAAGGGTACCACATGAGGGAGGAGGATGTCTTCCCTGTAACGCACAGCGTTGAGATTGCCTGCAATGACAACAAGCTCAGTCTGAAGATGCTGTGACACACTGCCCCAGACCATGATGGTCACTCCACCTCCAAATTGATCCCGCTCCAGAGTACAGGCCTCGGTGTAATGCTCATTCCTTCAACGATAGTGAGACAAAACCGCGGCTTGTCAGAGAAGAGCACTTTTTGCCAGTCCTGTCTGGTCCAGCGACGGTGGGTTTGTGCCCATATCTGACATTGTTGCCAGTGATGTCTGGTGAGGACCTGCCTTACAACAGCCCTACAAACCCTCAGTCTAGTCTCCCTCTGCCTATTGTGGACAGTCTGAGCACTGATGGGAGGGATTGTGCGTTCCTGGTGTAACTTGGGCAGTTGTTGTTGCTATCCTGTACCAGTCCCACAGGTGTGATGTTAGGATGTACAGATCCTGTGCAGGTGTTGTTACACATGGTCTGCTACTGCGAGGACGATCAGCTGTCCGTCCTGTTTCCCTGTAACCCTGTCTTAGGTGTCTCACAGTACGGACATTGCAAATTATTGCCCTGGCCACATCTGCCGTCCTCATGCCTCCTTGCAGCATGCAGCATGCCTATGGCACGTTCACGCAGATGAGCAGGGACCCTGGGCATCTCTATTTTGGTGTTTTTCAGAGTCGGTAGAAAGCCTCTTTAGTGTCCTAAGTTTTCATAACTGTGACCGTAATTGCCTACTGTCTGTAAGCTGTTAGTGTCTTAACGACCATTCCACAGGTGCATGTTCATAAATTGTTTATGGTTCGTTGAACAAGCATGGGAAACAGTGTTTAAACCCTTTACAATTCATTTCTGTGAAGATATTTGGATTTTTATGAATTATCTTTGAAAGACAGGGTCCTGAAAAAGGGAAGTTTCTTTTTTTGCTGAGTTTATGTACATAAAGTTGAAATCGGAAGTTTAAATGTACTTAGGTTGGAGTCATTAAAACTCGTTTTTCAACCACTCCACATATTTATTGTTAATTAACAAACTATAGTTTTGGCAAGTCAGTTCGAACATCTAAGTTAACTGCGCCTTTGAACAGCTTGGAAAATTCCAGAAAAGTATGGCTTTACAAGCTTCTGAGTCAATTGGAGTTGTACCTGAATATGTGGACTACAAATACCTAGGTGTCTGGTTAGACTGTAAACACTCCTTCCAGACTCACATTAAACATCTCCAATCTAAAATTAAATCTAAAATTGGCTTCCTATTTCGCAACAAAGCATCCTTCACTTATGCTGCCAAACATACCCTCGTAAAACTGACCATCCTACCGAACCTCGACCTCGGTCATTTACAAAATAGCCTCCAACACTCCACCCCACAAATTGGATGCAGTCTATCACAGTGCCATCCGTTTTGTCACCAAAGCCCCATATAACTACCCACCACTGCGACCTGTTCACTCTCATTGGCTGGCCCTCGCTTCATACTCGTTGCCAAACCCATTGGCTCCAGGTCATCTACAAGTCTCTGCTAGGTAAAGCCCCACCTTATCTCAGCTCACTGGTCACCATAGCAGCACCCAACCGTAGCACGCATATCTCACTGGTCACCCCCAAAGCCAATTCCTCTTTGGCCGCCTTTCCTTCCAGTTCTCTGCTGCCAATGACTGGAAAGAACTGCAAACCTCACTGAAGCTGGAGACACATATCCCCCTCACTAGCTTTAAGCACCAGCTGTCAGAGCAGTTCAAAGATCACTTCACCTGTATATAGCCCATCTGTAAATAGCCCATCCAACTACCTCATCCCCATACTGTATTTATTCATCTTGCTCCTTTGCACCCCAGTATCTCTACTTGCACGTTCATCTTCTGCACATCTACCATTCCATTGTTTAATTGCTACATTGTAATTACTTCACCACCAGGGCCTATTTATTGCCTTATACCTCCCTTATCTTACCTCCTTTACACACAATGTATATATACTTTTTTCCTACTGTATTATTGACTATGTTTGTTTATTATGTGTAACTCTGTGTTGTTGTATGTGTCGAACTGCTTTGCTTTATCTTGGCCCGATCGCAGTTGTAAATGAGAACTTGTTCTCAGCTGGCCTACCTGGTTAAATAAAGGTGTAAAAATAAAATAAACCTGTGGATGTATTTCAAGGCTTATACCTTCAAACTCTCTTTGCTTGACACCATCAGAAAATCAGAAGAAATCAGCCAAGACCTCAGAAATCAAATTGTAGACTTCCACAAGTTTGGTTCATCCTTGGGAGTAAACGCCTGAAGGTACTATGCTCATCTGTACAAACAATAGTACCCAATTATAAACACCATGGGACCATGCAGCTGTCATACCGCTCAGGAAGGAGATGCTTTCTGTCTCCTTGAGATGAACGTACATTGGTGCGAAAAGTGCAAATCAATCCCAGAACAACAGCAAAGGACCTTGTGAAGATGCTGGAGGAAACAGGTATAAAATTATCTATATCCACAGTAAAATGAGTCCTATATCAACATAACCTTAAAGGCCGCTCAGCAAGGAATAAGCCACTGCTCCAAAACCGCCATAAAAAAGTCAGACTACGGTTTGCAACTGCACATGGGGACAAAGATCGTACTTTTGGGAGAAATGTCCTCTGGTCTGATGAAACAAAAATAGAACTGTTTGGCCATAATGACCATCGTTATGTTTGGAGGAAAAAGGGGGAGGCTTGCAAGCTGAAGAACACTGTCCCAACCGTGAAGCCCGCGGGTGGCAGCATCATGTTGTGGGGATGCTTTGTTGCAGGAGGGACTAGTGCACTTCACAAAATAGATCGCACCATGAGGAAGTAGAATTACGTGGATATATTGAAGCAACATCTCAAGACATCAGTCAGGAAGTTAAAGCTTCGTTGCAAATGGTTCTTCCAAATGGACAATGACCCCAAGCATACTTCCAAAGTTGTGGCAAAATGGCGTAAGGACAACAAAGTCAAGGTGTTGGAGTGGCCATCACAAAGCCCTGACCTCAATCCCATAGAAAATTTGTGGGAAGAACTGAAAAAGCGTGTACGAGCAAGGAGGCCTACAAACCTGACTCAGTTACACCAGCTCTGTCAGGAGGAATGGGCCAAAATTCACCCAATTTATTGTGGGATGCTTGTGGAAGGCTACCCATAACATTTGACCCAAGTTAAACTATTTAAAAGCAATGCTACCAAATACGAATTAAGTGTATGTAAACTTCTGACCCACTGGGAATGTGATGAAAGAAATCAAAGCTGAAAAAAAATCATTCTCTCTACTATTATTCTGACATTTCACATTCTTAAAATAAAGTGGTGATCTTAACTGACCTAAGACAGGAACACTTCACTAGGATTACATTTCAGGAATTGTGAAAACCTAAATGTATTATATAGCCAAGTTATTATTACTCATTATGTATGTATTATTACTTTTATTATTGCGTGTTATTACTTTTCTATTATTTATCTATTTTCTTTCTCTCTGCATTGTTGGGAAGGGCCATTTAAGTAAGCATTTCACTGTTAGTCTACACCTGTTGTTTAAGAAGCATGTGATAAATAAAATAGCATTTGTTGGTGAAAAGTGTTTATTGAGCATTTAAGCCCACATATCCGTCCTCATCCATGGATACAAATGAAATAGCACAGTAAATCTAACCATTAGAACTGGGATCACAAGAAAATATGTTCATTTGTCAGTACGTCTGTGACCCTTGACCCTAGCCCCCCAAAACGTATTGGTGTTTTCTACTTACTTCTTATGCGATTTGAAGGAGGTGTAGGTGAAGCTTTTCCCCATGTATTCCGAGAAGAAGACGCTGTCTCTCATGGCGATGTTGTAAACCTCGTTCCCGGAACACTTGCCATAGGTCCTGTGCCAATGCTCTGGAGACTGCTGCCCCTCCCTGAAGCACATAGAGTCATGAAGAGGGTATTCATATGAAGTGTAACTGTTTAGCTGGGTTTAGTTTAGGCTTTCGCTGCAGACAATTGAACAGGTATCAAACATGAGGGTCTGTGGCAATTGTTCCTTTTCGAGGACTTGATGGGTAGAGTAAAGAATTGGGTAGAGACTCGGTGGGTTGGCGCGTTGCCTACTGTACTTTGCAGATCTTATGGAGTGTACACCATTGAAGTGTTGACTAGATATAAGGGTGGTGGGTGGTTGTGTACTTACAGGCCCTGTGAAGTGTGGACCAGTAGGGTTATGAGGGTGGAGGTCGCTGGACAGATGCAGTTCAGGGCCAACATGGCGTACTTGAATTCCTCCTCACACACAACATGATCTTGAGGCAAAGGAGAATAATAACATTTGACTACATTTTAAAAAGAGTATTACTGAGGTGAGACTCAATGAGACGAACCGGAATACACAGATAAAATATAAATGCAAAACTAGAGAAGGAAGGGCTAAACCATTATTGGGGCCACAATTCAGGATATTCCAGAAATAATCTATGCCAAGGTCCCACATCATCTAAACAAATGTTTCTTAACAGTACATTCATCCGCCTTTACCTGCAAATTTCACATGGAATTTATTCTCTGGCTTCAGAATCTGGACATAAATGGGGCACTTTGGAGCGAAATCCTTCACAGCCCAAGCTCGCAGAATTGTCTGATGGTCCTTAGAGGCAAACAAGACAACAGAGACACAGCAGAGGTACATTTGTTAGAGCTGTTTAAAGCAACATTGCTTTATGCACTGCAGTGTGGTTATAACATTGGCGCCTAAAAACAATGGGTGACCGAGCACTCTGGGGTCTCGGGCCCTGGCTCTGGAACAAGCTCACGCTCCACCTCCGCAAGCCCCAGACCACCACTCCCTTTAAGTCTGAGCTCAAGCAATAATTCTTCAAACTGGCTTTCGTCAATTCTGATACATTTCTGTGGTGTCTTTTTTTGGTCTTATACGTTAGTCCCTGTCGCCTCATTATTTTGTGTATCTGGTATAGTACTGGTGGTTTCATGAATTCTTCAATGCGAATCTACTCATAATGACATGTTCAGAACAGTGTCATAGCGCAGTTTGCCCCCCCCGCGAAGTCAGAGCAAGCCCCCCCCCTTCCATGGGGCAGAGAAAAATTAGTATTATAGCTAATCTCATTTGATTTTACACATTTTGACAGGCTGAGAGGAAATTTTGCTTTTCACAAGTGGGATCGTCTGAGACCAGCCACCCGGACAGCTGATGAAACTGTGGGTTTGCTGAACTGAATAATTTTTGCACAAACTGTCAGAAACTGTCTCAGGGAAGCTCATCTGCATGCTCATTGTCCTCACCAGGGTCTTGACCTGACTGCAGTTTGGCGTCGTAACCAAATTCAGTGGTGAAATGCTCCCTTTCGATGGCCACTGGCACGCTGGAGAAGTGTGCTCTTCACAGATGAATCCTGGTTTCAACTGTACGGTGCAGATGGCAGACAGCGTGTATGGTGTTGTGTGGGAGAGTGGTTTGCTGATGTCAACATTGTGAACAGAGTGCCCGATGGTGACGGTGGGGTTATGGTACGGGCAGGCATAAGCTACGGACAATGAACATAATTGCATTTTGAATGCACAGACGTACCGTGACAAGATCCTGAGGCCCATTGTCATGCCATTCATTCACTGCCATCACCTCTTGTTTCAGCATGTTTCAACTTGTAGACTTGTTTACGTGCTGCTGTGTGGTTTGTTGCTAAACCTTACTTTGCTACCTACCAACTTTACGTTTTTTATTTTTTATTGACCGTTTTTAAAATTGATTTATTCCCTCGCTCGACTTTTTTCATTCAACTTTTTCACCCCGGGACGCTTTATCTGGACGTAGTTCGTCAGGACCTCCACCAGCCAAAGCTAAACAGTAACAATAACATTATGCCTTCTAATTGCAGTCGCTGTACTCATAATTTACAGGGGAACAATTGCCTTATGGCGAGGATAGCTGTGCTGCAAGCCCAGATTCAGACGCAATCGTTAGGCTGGGGTCATTTAAGTGTAGGAAAGGATGAAACCATGTCTGTGCCACCAATAAGTACAGATAGTAGTATAAATCCCCACGCACAGTCCCCGGACTATTTTCTCATGGCTTCTGGTAGGAATGCTCAACCAGTGTTGCTCATTCAGCCGACAGAAACTTTCAACCGGTTCTCCCCATTAAGCCCTCTGCGCACGGAACCCGCTAGCGGGCTGAAATTCCACAACATACGGTGATCGTTACATAAATAGTCATTTTAAGCAACGGGTCGGAGTCAGAGGGCGAGCCTTCTCTGGTCTCTCCTCCCGTTACGGGGTCTGAGACACACCGAAGCCTCCCACCATTAGCTCTGACAAATTGAAAACCCTAGTCATTAGCGACTCCATTACACGCAGTATTAGACTTAAAACGAATCATCCAGCTGTTCATCATACATCATCATACACTGTTTTACCAGAGGGCAGGGCTACCGACGTTAAGGCTAATCTAAAGATGGTGCTGGCTAAGGCTAAAACTGGTGAGTGTAGAGAGTATAGGGATATTGTTATCCACGTCGGCACCAACGATGTTAAGATGAAACAGCCAGAGGTCACCAAGCTCAACATAGCTTCAGCGTGTAAATCAGCTACAAATATGAGTCGGCGTTGAGTAATTGTCTCTGGCCCCCTCCCAGTTAGGGGGAGTGATGAGCAGAGTCTCACAACTCAATCGCTGGTTGAAAACTGTTTTCTACCCCTCCCAAAAAAGAAAATCTACAGATAATTGGCCCTCTTTCTGGGACTCACCAACAAACAGGACCAAGCCTGGCCTGCTGAGGAGTGACAGACTCCATCCTAGCTGGAGGGGTGCTCCCATCTTTTCCACGAACATAGACAAGGCTCTAACTCCCCTAGCTCCACAATGAGATAGGGTGCAGGCCAGGCAGCAGGCTGTTAGCCAGCCTGTCAGCTTAGTGGAGTCTGCCACGAGCACAGTCAGTGTAGTTAGCTTAGCTATTCCCATTGAGACCGTGTCCGTGCCTCGACCTAGGTTGGGCAAAACTAAACATGGCGGTGTTCGCCTTAGCAATCTCACTGGAATAAAGACCTCCTCCGTTCCTGTCATTATTGAAAGAGATTGCGATATCTCACATCTCAAAATAGGGCTACTTAATAATATTAGATCCCTCACTTCCAAGGCAGTCATAGTCAATGAACTAATCACTGATCCTAATCTTGATGTGATTGGCCTGACTGAAACATTGAACACATTAATTTATTGTGTTAAATGAGGCCTCGCCTCCTGGTGACACTAGTGACCATATCCCCTGCACATCCCACAAAGCCGGTGGTGTTGCTAACATTTATGATAGCAAATTTAAATTTACAAAAAAAAAAAAAAGACTGCATTTTCGTGTTTTGAGCTTCTAGTCATGTGATATGCAGCCTACTCAATCTCTTTTTATAGCTACTGTTTACAGGCCTCCTGGGCCATATACAGCGTTCCTCACTGAGTTTCCTGAATTCCTATCGGACCTTGTAGTCATGGCAGATCATATTCAATTTTTAAAAACGTTAATATTCACATGGAAGAGAACGTGTAGATATTACTATGCTAACTAGTAGTAACCCTTAGCATATGGTTTGCTAGTGCCCATTCAGGTCTGTATTGACCTAATGACCACATGTTGTTTATTCACATTATGCTAATGCTCCCGAGTGGCGCAGGGGTCTAAGGCACTACATCTCCGAGCTAGAGGAGTCACTACAGACCTTGGTTTGAGCCCGGGCTGTATCACAACCGGCCGTGATCGGGAGTCCCATAGGGCGGCGCACAATTGACCCGGCGTCTTCCGGGTTAGGCTGGGGTAAATTAAGAATTTGTTCTTAACTGACTTGCCTAGTTAAATAAAGGTTAAATACTTTTAAAAAAAATGCAAATGCTACATAAGCCACTAATGTTCCTTTATGCTTAGTATGCTTAGGACACCCCCTGAATGTCACAGTATAATTTGCACTATGACTTTGTCTTTACTTTCAGTAGTACAATACAACTCCACTCTATGTATTTCTTTCAGTTTATATACCCTACACTCACTAGAAGTACAGTTCAGACTGAACTCTGCCAGAGAGAACAACATACAAATGGTGTACTGGTGAGGGCAAATAGAGGAAAAAATCCGTACTTTTAATAATCAGACTAGCTGAAACTAAAAGGATCTAATAATATTACTGTACACTGGCTAAAATGCCTTGGGTATCAGCAAGTGTTTTTAACAAATATTCAGCAATGAACAAAATATGAATTTAACCTCAATCTAACACAAAAAGTCTGTGTCACACCCTGATCTGTGTCATCTGTCTTTGTGCTTGTCTCCACCCCCCTCCAGGTGTCACCCATCTTCCCCATTATCCCCTGTGTATTTATACCTGTGTTCTCCGTCTGTTGCCAGTTCATCTTGTCAGGGCCTACCAGTATGTTTTCCCATCTCCCTGCTTGCTCAAGTTTTGTTCCCTAGTTTCACAAGTTCTGACCATTCTGCCTGCCCTGACCCCGAGCCTACCTGCCATTCTGTACCTGCCTGACTCTGACCTGTTTATGAACCTTTGCCTGTCCTCACCCCGAGCCTGCCTGGTGTTCTGTACCTTTTGACTCTGCCCTGGATTACGGACCTCTTTGACCTGTCTTTTGCCTGCCCCCTGTTTTGGGTCAATAGACATCTGTGACTCTAGCTGTCGCATCTGGGTCTTATCGTGAGTTCTGATAGTTTGGACAAATGCCTGGTGGGCTGGTCACTCCTTAGGCCAGTGGACTGGTCTCTTGGTCCCAGTCTGCCACTGATTTAACACTTGTTGTAGCGGTAATAGTAGCAAATGTACGTACTGCGGCAGTGCGGTCCACCTCACAGCGACTGCTTAGGATGAAACAAGCCTCGGCATTGTCCAGTCTGGAAGAGAAGGACAGCCATTCAATACCAAGTGGTAACATCTCAATACTCTACAGTGGCTTCCTCTCATCTCCTCTCCAACTGTATACCTACCCACACTCATCTTAAACATAGGAGAGGTGAAAGGAAAGCAATATGGTGGATGCCTATTGCCTATTCACTATTGTTTTTTTACCAGTCCAGCTCTTCCACATCAGTGCAGTTGAAGGAAAGGAGACCAAAGATCCAAAGAGAGGAAACTATTTTAGCAGAATGAGACACAGCCCTTAGTGTTGGTGACTCACTTGGCCCGTATGAGGTCCTGGTCTTTGAGGGCTGACCCCTGGAGGTAGATGACACGCTGGGACCACAGGGGGATCTGGAGGACCCGACGAACCTGGGGATCCATCTCTGTCGGACACAGGATGATGACGTAGTAGTCCTGAATGGGGAGGAACACCGAGGAACAGCCTGGGTCGTGTTCATTCGACACCAAATAGACGAAAACGGACTTAAACAGGGAGGGACTACCTGGACTTGTCCAATAAGTAATGCACATTTCTGTTGCCAAGTGTTTTAAAACCTTTCCTATTACGTGCATGAATGAACAAACCCAAGCATACACGCACGCACACACAAACTCAATCACCCACCCACACGCATGCATGCACGCACATACACACACACACCTGCAGCCCGGGGTGGGCGTAGAACTCATTGAGGAAGTCCATCAGGAGGTCTATCTTGAGGGAGCTGACACACAGCACCACATGTTTCTCCGTCTGGGCCCGGTGACGGCTGTAGTTCCCCCCCGACTTCTGTCTCTCCATCCACAGGTAGGCCAGCTGCTCAAACTGACCAATAGCGCCCAGCACAGACACACCTTACTAATACTGCTCATGTTGTGCAAAACAAATGCTCAAATCAACCAAATAGGCTAAATGCATGGCGAAATGCATACAGTTCACCCAATCCGACACATTTCGTAATATAGATTAAAGCGTTTATCTTTTATCGCTGTGTTCTTCCATCCTGGTCGTATTGAGCTATTATTTTCTCCAGCCCAGTACCAACACGCCTGATTCATACAGTCAACTAATCATCAAGTCAGGTGTGTTATTACAGCTAGACGGTACAAAAGCCTGCATACCCTTCGGGTCTCCAGGACCAGTACTAGAAAAAAGCTGCTTCAACTGAACATTGAAATTGTGTCCATAAAAAAGGCCACAGTAAATTGCCTGTTTTGTCTTCATTTTACGGCAATATGTTTACAAGGGAGTATGGCAGAACAGCAGCAGTAGGGATACTTTTGGCCTACCAATGCCTCTACAATGCCTCGAGCACGATTATGCACCGTCTAGTTCAGCTGACTCCCTACTCGCATGTGTTCTATCGATTTGGCATTTCCTAGATGTCCAAACATTAGCCCAATTGATTTCCCTTTAGCAAACAGTGTGGTCATTTTGTGTGTGTCTGTCTGTCTGTCTGTATGTGCGGTGCAATGTGTGTGTGCGTGTGTGTGTTTTTGGCCAACTCTCTCACCTGAATGGGCAGCACCACAAGGGCCACTGAGATCATGATGATCACCAGCAGTTTGGAGGGCCACACGTTGGGCGTGACGTCGCCGTAACCCACTGTGGAGAACGTGACGACACAGAAGTACCAGGAGTCGAACAACGTCAGGTTCTTGCCCGCCCGCTCCAGGTGCTGGATTCCACAGATACTACCAGGGATACAGGAAGCAGTAACACAGAGGTTGTGAAGGGAGTGGTGTCATTGCATCATTTGGGGACAGTTTACTAGACACAGATTAAGCCAAGTCTTTGATTTTTAAGGATTTTCATTTGAGGTTCTACATTGAGTTTGTGTTTTAGTCCAGGACTAGACTTAGTCTGTGTTGGGGAAATTGGCCCTTGGTGTCTACACTGAAACATATGAAGTAGGGCCGAGACTTTTTCCAGACCACATGACCAAACCAGGAAAAACACTGTGTCCTTTAACCTTTAACTAAGGTAGATGGTCAAGAAAAACTATTGGTACTCTGCACATAGGGACAGTTTTCTGGACAGTTGTTACTGTTACTCCTTGAATGTTACTCATTGACCAAAAAGCTCTTTCAACTGAAATTCTCAGTTAGTTTTTTGTACCGGGACTAAACTTAATCTGTCTCCGGGAAACCGGCCCATAAGGTTTTAGCCGAGAAGAAACATCAACCTAAGACTTTCAACTGAACTCCCCAAAGCCAGGCATATATCCTGAAATCTCTTTGTAACATATATCGCTCATCGAAAAAAATGTATATGTGCATATTCTTATTTCATCCATTTACTAGATTGGTGTGTAATTAGGGAGTTGTGGAATTGTTAAGATTACTTGTTAGATATTGCTGCACTGTTGGAACTAGAAGCACAAGCATTTCGCTACACTCGCATTAACATCTGCTAACCATGTGTATGTGACCATTAACATCTGCTAACCATGTGAATGTGACCATTAACATCTGCTAACCATGTGTATGTGACCATTAACATCTGCTAACCATGTGTATGTGACCATTAACATCCATTAACATCTGCTAACCATGCTAACCATGTGTATGTGACCATTAACATCTGCTAACCATGTGTATGTGACCATTAACATCTGCTAACCATGTGTATGTGACCATAACATCTGCTAACCATGTGTATGTGACCATTAACATCTGCTAACCATGTGTATGTGACCATTAACATCTGCTAACCATGTGTATGTGACCATTAACATCTGCTAACCATGTGTATGTGACCATTAACATCTGCTAACCATGTGTATGTGACCATTAACATCTGCTAACCATGTGTATGTGACCATTAACATCTGCTAACCATGTGTATGTGACCATTAACATCTGCTAACCATGTGTATGTGACCATTAACATCTGCTAACCATGTGTATGTGACCAAATGAAAGTGATTTGTTTGGATTTGTTTTTATTGTTAATGATGATCGATATACTGTATGCCCTCAAATATATCTGAGGATGTATTCATTAACAAAAATGCTCTGCATATTATGGAAACGTATTTTTCTCAATTCTTGAATGAATACATAGTATCAATCCCATCAGTTTTTTAAAGTTGTTGAATGTTGTGGTTAGTCATGTACTGACATTGGAAGTAGCTTAACCTGTGATCCCACTGGTCCAACACATCGATGAGTAAAACTTGACCAACTGAAAGAGTGTTCTATTCTTATTTTTTAGAGGAACGTTTACATGGAGCAATGTCGTCATTCCAGTAAACCTAAATTTACCAGCAAGGACAAACAGACCTTAAGAGGAATATTCTGTCTACACAGACATAAGTGTGTCTCAACATGATTTCATTTAATATCCATTTTTACATATTGTTTTTACATCGTATACATCTTAATATAATCTATAACGTATATGTTGTTTTGAGAACTGATAACTGACAGACTACCAGACAAGGGTGTGTACGCACGTGTGTGTGTGTGACCATCATCATGAGTATCACTTTATGACCATACAGGGACAGAGAACAAAACACTACGTTCGCACACGCGCACACACACACATTATGGGCAGGGCGGCAAAAGGCAGAACTGAGACCACTTAGCGGCCATTTCCCCAAGGCCATTACCTACTCATTCCAGGGATTTTATTTATTTTACTACTTTCTACATTGTAGAATAACAGTGAAGACATAAAAACTATGAAATAACACATATGGAATCTTATAGTAACCTAAAAAAGTGTTTAACAAATCAACATATATTTTTTGATTCTTCAAAGTAGCCACCCTTTGCCTTGATGACAACTTTGCACACCCTTGGCATTCCCTCAACCAGCTTCACCTGGAATGCTTTTCCAATAGTCTTGAAGAAGTTCCCAAGTATGCTGAGCACTTGTTGGCTGCTTTTCCTTCACTCTGCGGTCCAACTCATCCCAAACCATCTCAATTAGGTTGAGGTCGAGTGATTATGGAGGCCAGGTCATCTGATTCAGTACTCCATCACTCTCCTTGGTGAACTAGCCCTTACACAGCCTGGAGGTGATAGTCCCACTAAGCACAAACCAGATGGGATGGCATATCACTGCAGAATGCTGTGGTAGCCATGCTGGTTAAGTGTGCCTTGAATTCTAAATAAATCAGCGACAGTGTCACCAGCAAAGCACCCCCACACCACCACCTCCATGCTTCACAGTGGGAACCACACATGCGGAGAACATCCGTTCACCTACTCTGCGTCTCACAAAGACAAAGTGCTTGGAACTAAACATCTAAAATTTGGACTCATCAGACCAAAGGACAGATTTCCACCGGTCTAATGTCCTTTGCTTATGTTTCTTAGCCCAAGCAAGTCTCTTATTATTGGTGTCCTTTAGTAGTGGTTTCTTTGCAGCAATTCAACCATGAAGGCCTGATTCACAGTCTCCATTGAACAGTTGATGTTGAAATGTGTCTGTTACTTGAACTCTGTGATGTATTTATTTGGGCTGCAACCTGAGGTGCAGTTAAATATAGGTTTTTAAAAAGTGAATTAGAGTTAACTAGGCAAGTCAGTTAAGAACAAATTCTCATTTACAATGACAGCCTAGGAACAGTGGGTTAACTGCCTTGTTCAGGGGCAGAACGACCTTGTAACCTCGGGGATTCAATCCATCAACCTTTCAGTTACTGGCCCAACGCTCTAACCACTAGGCTACCTGTCTCCCCTTATCCTCTGCAGCAGAGGTAACTCTGGGTCTTCCTTTCCTGTGGCGGTCCTCATGAGAGCCAGATTCAACATAGCCCTTGATGGTTTTTTGCGGCGCCGCTTGATGAAACTTGAGATTTTCCGAATTGACTGAACTTCACGTCTTAAAGTAATGATGGACTGTCGTTTCTCTTTGATTATTTGAGCTGATCTTGCATTAATATGGACTTGGCCATTTACCAAATAGGGCTATCATCTGTATACTTCCCCTACCATGTCACAACATAACTGATTTCTTCAAACGCATTAAAAATGAAAGAAATTCCTCAAATTAACTTTAACATGGCACACCTGTTAATTGAAATGCATTCCAGGTGACTTTCTCATGATGCTGATTGAGAGAACGCCATAAGTGTGAAAAGCTGTCATCAAGGCAAAGCGTGGCTCCTTTGAAGAATGTCAAATATAACATATATTTTGATTTGTTTAACACTTTTTTTGGTTACTACATGATATAATAGATGTTATTTCATCATTTTGATCCCTTCACTATTATTCTACAATGTAGAAAATAGAAAAAATAAAGAAAAACCCTTGAATGAGTAGGTGTCCAAACTTTTGACAGGTACTGTATATTTAATAGATTTGAAATACTTTCCGAAATATATTATGGAATGTATTTAAAGCATATATATATATATATATATATATACAGTGCATTCGGAAAGTATTTATACCCCTTGACCTTTCCCACGTTGTTACGTTACATACTTATATTAAAATTGCATTTTTTTACTCACAATACCCCATAATGACAAAGTGAAAACAGGGTTTTAGACATTTTTGCAAAGGTATTACAAATAAAAAAACACACCTTATTTACATAACTATTCAGACGCTTTGCAATGAGACTCGAAATTGAGCCGGGTGCCTTTCCAAATCATGTCCAATCAATTGAATTTACCACAGGTGGACTCTAATCAAGTTGTAGAAACATCTCAAGGATGATCAATGGAAACAGAATGCAATTGAGCTCAATTTCGAGTCTCATAGCAAAGGGTCTGAATACTTATGTCAATAAGGTATTTCTGTTTATTTTTAATAAATGTGCAAAAATGTCTGAACCTGTTTTCACTTCGTCATTGTGGGGTATTGTGTATAGATTGCTGAGGAATTGTTTTTTATTGAATCCATTTTAGAATAAGGCTGTAATGTAACAAAATGTGGAAAAAGTCAAGGGGTCTGAAAACTTTCCGAAGGTACTGTAAATACAAAATGCAAGCAGAAATAAAAACACGTCCATCATAAACAGACACATTCATGACTAATAAAGCCCTCAGAATACGTTTTAAGGCATTACATGCATTTGACCAAAGATGCAAATGTTCTACATATGACAGTTTTTTTCATATGGGATGACATTGGAAAGATCAAATCATAGTGACAGATTCACACATTGTATAAGATTACTTCCCAAGCAATGTCCAATATGTTTGACATCTCAGCTTCTGAATGCCTTCTGAATGCCAGAGACAAACCAAAGATATTCCCATGTGCATCAGAGTCGAGTCATCCTCGGACCTTTTACCACTTGTCTCTAGCCTAAAGTATTGCAGATGAGTATTTTAGGTATAAACATTTGCAAATTGTAAAAAAATATATATATTTTTTTTTTTATCCCTCAAATCAAGGAAGGTCCCACGCCCCTACACAAAATGTTGCCCCTAGATTGGGGACCCCTACCTTAGATAACATAGCTAATCACTGTCCTTCCATTTCACTTCCATCTGGTCATTTGACTAACTGTCTACTGACTAGCTGTCTATTGACCAATAACAAACCAATTCAGTATTGTGACATTCTATTACCATCACGAAAAGCAACAGCAACATCGTGCTAGCATTATACCTTAAAAACAAGGCACACTAGTTCAGTCAACGTTTTTTAATGTAATTTCAGCAAAATTACGCTGAACCAATGTGGATAGACGTTGAATTGACATCTGTGCCCAGTGGAATATTTAATGTTCTAGGCAATGTGAATAAACACAGTGAAATACTGTATGTTGAGTGCAGGGTTGGTTCTTTGGAATATGTTCCTTCAACTTTCCTTAAAAATACATTTTCCAGGATCTAGTAGTAATTGCTGCCACTACCTTGCTTTTGTGGCATCGCACACATTACATTAATGGTCTTGTGGCAGTCAACAGGAAGCCAGATATTGAGGGAATTGTTCCGAGGTAATTGACCTTGTAATGCCATTTACACAGAGTGCACTGGAGAAAATAGGTCCCAGAGCTGTACACTTGGTAACCCAGAAATATGATGTCAGACGTGGTGCATTAGTGGCAAATGACTGTAAGTGCTTGAAGCTCTGAGGTGGAAAACCACAGATAATGGCCAGCAATTCAATCTGGGCTGACCCCGTAAGATCCGACTGGATGTGGGAGAGGGAGAGATGGTCCAAACCAGGGTGCTTTTCCTCCTCCATCCACTTATTGAGTTAGCAATTTAGCATGTCCTCTCAGTCTAAGTGCCAACATCTTTTTTTGTTGTTGTTTATCGTCGTTTCTGAAACTAATTGTTTGCTTAATTTAAAATTGGTTTTCAAAGTGCCCATGTTTGGGATGCAGACTGCAATCTACCAGTGCACACACATTCACGCACGCACTCACACACTCACCAAGTGAATATGAGGCAGAAGAGGGTGGAGATGAGGATGAGCACCTGGTTGAAGATGGCAGACTGTGTTCGCTGTATGGCACGATGCAGGTCATTCTAGGGGGGAGAGGTTCCGGATGGTTCCGGATTTTTGTAAAGGATGTTTTTTAATATTTCATTGCTAAATAAGGTAGGTACACATAGTTGAGATGGGGAGACAGAACAGAGGGATAGAGCAATGACAGGACCAGGGATCGAACCGCTGCCTCCAGATGTAATGTGTGGTCCAGAGGCAGCAGCACTATCGCGACATGCTGATTCAGCCGTATCGGAGTTGAGGCAGGTTAACACTCACAATCATATTCTCCAAGGCATGCTTGGCCAACCAGCAGTTCAGGAACACTGGGATGAAAAGGTTCCGCAGAGGGAGCCACATGACCTGAAAGAGCACAGAGATTGTTGTAGGCTATCCCATCTATAGAAGCACAAAACACTGACAATGTTGCCAGATACAAAGAGATAGGTTATCACAATGTTTCAGCAATGTAGCTGTGTTACCTGGGAAGACTCTGGTCATGATACTCTCTGAGACAAAATATACTACTAGGAGTTTGTAGGTACGTACAGTATATGATTTAACTTAAAACCTCTTAAAATCCCAGTTAAAACCACATACGATTTAGAATTCAGCCGTGTTCATCATTAGCTGTGACTATGGGATGAGACCATAATAGCCCTGCCATAGCATTGTGTTTTGCTAGATTCCAGGGCCCATATTCACGTCTCAGAGTGGGAGTGCTGATCTAGGATCAGGTCACCCCCCTTTTAATTATTATTTAAATGGAAAATCTGATCCTAGGCCCTGTTAGAGTGTGTTAACTCTTACGGTGAGCAGGAAAGGCACTGTGTTCACCATCTCCAGGATAAACGTCAACCGAATGATCTGCTCCCAAATGTTGCCCTGAGGACAAAGTAGAGAGCAGTCATGTTTCTTTCTTTGTACCTCTTTTAGCCCTTTTGGGGGTTTATCTTCTGCTTCCTTTTGGGGCATAATGGTTAGAGTGTTGGGCCAGGAACCAAAAGGTTGCTGGATCGAATCCCCGAGCTGACAAGGTAAAAATCTGTCGTTCTGCCCCTGAACAATGCACCGTTCCCCAGTAGGCTGTCATTGTAAATAAGAATTTGTTCTTAACTGACTTGCCTAGTTAAATAAAGGTTACATTTTTAAAAAAATCTCAGTTAATCTGTTTCACCATCTATTGACTTTGTATATAGATATACATATTGACATGACTGTAGAGTGGACATTACAATGAATGTTTCCTTAGACTGAGTGACACCCTATGGAGTGGGATGGTACTTACCTTGTAACTCAGGTAAGTCAATAGAACAGTTTCAAAAAGACAGATAACTGCCACAGACACCTGTTGAAGAAATAGAAGACTCTTTGTTTTCATCGAGGCTCGTAAAAAAATGACTGAGAAGCAGGTTAACTGAGAAAATAAACGACAAACAGCAGTAACCGCATAGTGCCCATGTATACAGTAGTTAGCAAACAACTACAATTGAATAAATCATGAAGAAAATTTGTTGGCAGAAATTTCACCTGTAACGGCCATATTAGAAGACTTCGTTCGACCCACATTATGGGAGACCTGGTGGGGGAAAAAGCTGTGTGTTAGTTTACACCTGGAGATTGAGATGAAGAGAGAGATTTGAATCATGTCCAGAGAATAACTAGGCATCAGTGGTGTGTAGAGAATAACTCATTGGTTGTGCTTGATGTTGGATAAAAGAGTCCTTGAAAACAATACATTGTCCAGGAGTTCCCCCAAACTTAGACTAAGTAGGACAATGTTTCTGTTCAGGATGGTACCCTAGTATGAGAATGGATTTAGGGACACTGGTGTAGGGTTGAGACATGAAACCACTACAAACATCTGACAAGGCTTTAGAAAAGGCGAACAGCTAAAAGCAGTGGATGGCTGTCCTATTGCTTGTAGTCAGCGTGGTGTGTTCTAGCGACCACCTGTTTGTGCCAATTCAACATGTAGAATTGTTGGGAAAATGGCGGCCGATATTTTGGTCAGAACCACATTGTTCTGCTATGTTTCCTCTCTAAGTGAGTGTGTGTCTCGATGCATTGTTACCAGGTAATATTGATATTATATTGATGGTCCTTCTGTAGCTCAGTTGGTAGAGCATGGCGCTTGTAACGCCAGGGTAGTGGGTTCGATCCCCGGGACCACCCATACGTAGAATGTAAGTCGCTTTGGATAAAAGCGTCTGATAAATGGCATATATTATATTATTAGGTCTGGATATGCTTCTGTTTTATTTAACACTATTAGATAAGAGCAGAGAGAGTAAGCACTCACCAGTCAATCTTTAAAAAGATATATGTTTGATTGGGGCATCCCCAGCTGTAGAGAAAAAAAAATCAAAATATTTAACATGCACCATGTACAATAATATTGAAGAAAATTAAATTCTACAGTCATTTCAAAACGAGGACAACGGCAAGGAAACTGACTGTATTGCTATTTTGATACATGAGACTTAATTGCTCTAATAGAAGTTTCTTAATGCTTAGGTTGTTACGAGTGTACTGATATACAGTGCATTTGGAAAGTATTCAGACCCCTTCCCCTTTCCCACGTTTTGTTACGTAAACAACCTTGTTGTAAAATTGATTCAATTCTATTTTTTCTAAATCATTCTACACACAAAACCCAATAATGACGAAGTGAAAACAGGTTTTTAGACATTTTGACAAAGGTATTACATTTTTTTAACTGAAACACATTTTTGTTGTAGTCCCAGATATGAATCACAAAAATTTGTTTAAGTTATTTACATTTTTACTGCTGTTTTGACTGGAGTTGCGAGACACTGAGCTAGTGTCTAGAAAGAATGATAGACAGTGAATTGAATGATTCCGTACATGTTCAGTGCATTCACTTCCTCTGTTTCCACAGGCATAGAAATGAAAGTATTAAAATCATTGTCGTTAGCTAGGTTTCCCTCCAATTGGCGACAGATTTTCATGTGAATATTAATCAAATCTGCATAAAACAATACGGACATTTCCCCACCAGAAATGCGTTTCCCATCAAACTGACTTATTGCAGATATGTGCACTATGATGACATAGTGCACATAAAAATAACTGTGGTTAAATTCCCGTGTACCGAATAAAAAGTACAAGTTAAATGGGTTTCCATAGACTCTTCAACTCTACTGATCCCATTGGGCACAAACTGGTTGAATCAACGTTGGTTCAACATAATTTGTCATATTGTGGCGTGGAATCTAAGTGGAGAATACATTGGATTTGAAAGAAGTAATCAAATGTAAACTGTTGTTTTGATGGTGACATTTCAGCCACAGGATGACATCGTCATGGTAACCAAATTTCAACATAAGACAAACCTTGTATGAAACATGTTGAGTTTGTACCTTTAATAAAACAATGTCATATCTTCAACATTATATCCACTATCAGAAAAAAAAAAATACACCAGACAGAACGTCCTACTGGAGAGTTGATCTACTGTATCTACCTACACCTACCATTTGGTCTCCTATCCAGGGTTCTAACCAAGTTCAGCCCTTCTCTTAGCTATGTATGATATTTGTCACTGACTATTAATGATGAGCTACTGTGAGAATGATTGTTGAGAGATCGCCATGTAAAAACTAAATAGATTCCCTGTTGCTGTAACCATACTTTATCCCTCATAAATCAATGATGCTATTTAGGCCTATATAGCATTTGCAAAGTCATCAATAACTATTGTTTAATTTCATCCCAGAATTCATCAGAAAATATACCATACAATAGGCCTTGGGTTTCCAACATGAATCCACCATATCAATTATTAATTTGTAGAAAAAAATGGAATTAAAGCCAAGTCAGTGGCACAGATGGAACTATCCAAGCAGAATATAAATCCCCTTTAAATGTTTATATTTGGCTGCATTGACAGCTAAATTCAATTCAATATCTCTTTTGAAATACAATACATAGCCTATTAACTTGGCTACAAGTTAACAAATGATATGCTGAATTCACCACTTAAACTCAAAATATAAAAGTTAAAGAATGGGATTATGGTCCTTCTGTGGCTCAGTTGGTAGAGCATGGCGATTGTAACGCCAGGGTAGTGGGTTCGATTCCCGGGACCACCCATACGTAGAATGTATGCACACATGTAAGTCGCTTTGGATAAAAGCGTCTGCTAAATGGCATATATTATGCCAGTGGCTCAGATGGAACTATTCAAGCTGTGGATACAACACCTTTAAATGTTGATATTTGGTTGCATTGCGTTGCCAACCGAACACAATTCAATATGACCTTTGTAATACAGCAAATAGCCTAACGTTAAGGTTATTTTACAAACTAATGTAACATTTACCCTTAAAAATGTTTAACACATACATGGCCACATTGAGGTTACAGTAACCATTCATTTGTTTTTATGTAATCATGTTCAAGATAGCATGCATAGGTTGTCACAGGTCTGTGGAGATTTCCACAATGGCTATAATAATCTGAGCAGAACCTCGAACGGCATTGATCACTTGCGCCATGTATTTTAATGTAATCGCAACTGCAATCCAGGTCATTTGGTTCTGCTAGTCGATGATGCACAGTGATAACACATTCAGTTGTATAAATAAACAAAATACCGGACATTGTATTCCTACTGTATTTGAACTTTGCATAATTAATTATACCGACACAAACAGATCCCACCATGTCGAATGAACTAATTCTCTGTCGACATTATAAAGGTGAACTGGCATTTTCTCTTTCCATCAGCCCGATTTGCGATTTTTTTTCATGCAACGGGTAATTCATCCGCATGAAATGGCTGGATGGAAACCTGGTTAGTAAGACATTTTCCATGGCATGGAAATAGCTAATAGTCCACATTCTCTACTAATTATCCCTGGTTTCTTCTCTGAGAATTACTATACCTTGAGGGCCATCGTTAGAGGCTGTTGTCAAATTGTAGTCATAAAAATGCAACATTTCTGTAACAATTCAGTGAAGACCAGGTGGTATCTACATGTACCTACGAGACATTACATTACTATCCTTACCAGCCATGTCCTTTGGATGGGTCATCTGTCACTACGCGACACATGTATAAGATACAGCTCAGGACCTTTAGGGAGAAGTCAAACACTTGTATTCTCAGGCCTGGGAGACAAAGACAGAGGTTATATGTCATACTTAGTTAGGGTCAGTACTTCCTCACCATGTGACCTGACCAGGAACATCTCCGGGCCCCTTTGATATAACTGGTTCAACAGTTTGCTAGTTGTTACCGATGCAACGGGTGTATTTTTACTATGTCTTTTAAAACAAAGTACAAATAAGATTTATTAGATGGATAGTAACAGCATATAGTGTAGTTCAACTGTGACTACACAGTTAAAAAACATGACTTACTTGATCTTTGGTTTTTGATGAAGAACAGTTTAAGTGTCTCTTTGAAAGTACTTTCATTGGCATAAAATTCGACTTGCACCCTAAAAAAAGAGTAATATTAGTTTCTATAAATAAAATGAATAATGTCATATTTACTAAGCATTTTGACATGGGTAAGGCTGGATGTTAAACAAGTGCAAAGATTCCACAGGTGCAAACCCTTAAATAATATACAACAATGTTAAACCACATGATTTAAACCACTTTTTTTTTTAAATTGAAGCTAACATGTCAAACAAACTCAACCTACCTGTCATCATTTAGTAAATTCTGGTCCCCGAGGAGTAAGTCCCTGAATCTATACCTCGGGGGAAGACGGGGTACTTCGCTCTCCAAATCAACCATAGTTATCCTTAGCTGTAGCTACATCAGTTGAAACAAAAGCTCAATCCAGATCTCAAAATGTACACTTTTATAACAATGTTTCAAATCAATTGTTGCACTCAGTCGTGCATCCTTATTCCAAGATCCCGAAAAGACTGCATCCATCACAAAAATATGGTTTAATTATTTGGAAAACAAGGAAGCATCTATATAGGCTAATTATTCAAAGTCGTCCCATTGTTGAGCATCCTTGAGTGCATGTGTGCGACTAGACACCCAGAGCATCATTATGCTCTTGAGACGTTGTGCATGTGTCATCTCACTGCAAGCATCATCCAAAGCGCACATCTCAGTCATTGGAGTCGTCGGTTTATTGGTGATAATGATTAAGCTAATAATGATGATGTGAATATACACTATATATAAAAAATGATGTGGATACCCCTTCAAAGTAGTAGATTTGGCTATTTCAGCCACACCCGTTGCTGACAGGTGTATAAAATTGAGCACACAGTCATGCAATCGCCATAGACAAATATTGGCAGGACAATGGCCTTACTGAAGAGCTCAGTGACTTTCAACGTGGCACCGTCATAGGATACCACTTTTCTAACAAGTGAGTTCGTCAGATTTTGGCCATGCTAGAGCTGCCCGGTCAACTGTAAGGGCTGTTATTGTGAAGTGGAAACGTCCAGGAGCAACAACGGCTCAGCCGCGAAGTGGTAGGCCATACAAACCCACAGGACTGCCGAGTGCTGAAGCGCGTAGCTCGTTACACTCTCCTGTCCTCATCTTGCAAAACTCACTGAGTTCCAAACTGCCTCTGAAAGCAACATCAGCACAAGAACTGTTCCATGGCCGAGCAGCCGCACACACGCCTAAGATCACCATGCGCAATGCCAAGTGTCGGCTGGGCTAATGTAAAGCTCGCCGCCATTGGACTCTGAAGTGGTGGAAAAGCGTTTTCTGGAGTGATGAATCACGCTTGAAGTTAGCTACATCCTTTACTATTCAAAACAATACTGTTTTGTTTGAAATACATTCATATGCTCAAAAATGTAGGCTACATAGCCAGAGAAGAAGAGGTGAAGCAAGAGGATTTACTAATCTGTCTGTGTGAGATAAGTACTTTTCACTCCGAGTACAACAGTCTGATTCATAATTTCCATTAAACCTAGCGGTCAAACAGGGAAATAGTTCCAATCATTTTTCCACAATATTTTTTTTTCCCCATGGGGATTTTGGAAATAATTCAAATAAGGGCTGTGTTTCGTGTAGGCTTACCTTGGCGTGACATTTTGATAACTGTGTAAATCTCTCTAGGACAATGTGACTTTTATGCAAAAATTACCCAATTATCCAAGTTGAAATGACATGGTGTGCCCAGTGGATAAAAGACAATTAGTTTAAGCACTGTCTATTGTTGCAACTTAGAGGCAGATCAGATCCCATTTGACCCATGTCCCAACAGGTTCATTTTCACAGATTTACTGTAACTTTCTCCAACAAGAGATGAGGCCCCACTGCCAGACCACAAGCTAGTGGCTTTGGTCTATTTTTACCTGGTAATGCAAAACTTTTTGTTTCCCACTTTTCACCAGACTATTTTATCATATTTAGTGACTCAAATATAAGCTAGTCCAGTAACACTTACACAGTAACACAGTAATACATCCAAGTATAATGATGACATGATTACAAGGCCTATAAAAGGTTATGTTATACCTCGATTCTCAAAGTTACGTGTTACTGTCAAACAGTCGAGGCTAGAATCTAGCCGTACTACACCACAAGTGTGATATGAGCCCTAGGAACTTAATTGAATAACTATAAAATAACAGGCTCTTGGTTTGGGGAGGGAGCAGTGTAACAGTGACCCAGAACCAAACCAAGAACCTATTACATTCGGTTTCTTGGGCTCATATCACACCTAGGTGGCGAGGTACGGCTACATTCCACCCTTGGCTATCTGACATTTGGCATAGTCATCAGAATTGGGTTTTTGGGAGCAGTGTGCAGTTGACCAATGGACAGCTTTAAGCTAAACAAACATGATGCTAATATACCCCAGTGCATCCTGGGTGCCCATATTTTTATTTCACCTTTATTTAACCAGGTAGGCTAGTTGAGAAAAGTTCTCATTTACAACTGCGACCTGGCCAAGATAAAGCAAAGCGACACAAACAGAGTTGGAATAAACACACATGGAATAAACAAACATACAGTCAATTTATTTGACCTTTATTTAACTAGGCAAGTCAGTTAAGAACAAATTCTTATTTTCAATGAGGGACTAGGAAAAGTGGGTTTACTGCCTGTTCAGGGGCAGAACGACAGATTTGAACTTTCGGTTACTAGTCCAATGCTCTAAACACTAGGCTACCCTGCCGCCCCAAATAACACAATAGAAAAGAAAGTCTATATACAGTGTGTGCAAATGAGAGAAACTAAGGGAGGTAAAGGCAATAAATAGGCCATAATGGTGACATAATTACAATTTAGCATTTAAACACTGGAGATGACAGACGTGGAGAAGATGAATGTTCAAGTAGAGATACTGGGGTGCAAAGGAGAGAAAAAAACAGTATGGGGATGAGGTAGTTGGATGGGCTTTTTAGAGATGGGCTATGTACAGGCACAGTGATATGTGAGCTGCTCTGACAGCTGGTGCTTAAAGTTAGTGAGGGAGATATGAGTGTCCAGCTTAAATTATTTTTGAAATTCGTTCCAGTCTTTGGCAGCAGAGAACTGGAAGGAAAGGCGGCCAAGAAAAATTAAAAGGCCCTAATGGTAATTTGAAGTATGGTGAACGGAAAGAGCCGATTCATGCGCATTCAATAATTTACAGGAACAAAAATCCGAATGAGGACCTTAATTAGGGAAGATAAGCAACAGGTACTGTAGAGGGGGATAGCGCGACAGAGCCACCAAGATATTTATGTTTTTAGATTCCCTTTACAGTAAGATCAGTTTTAAAGTTGCAAGTAAAAGCCTGATGAGACTAAAAGCATACATATTACGTTTAAGGGAACTCAATTGCAGGTTACAGCAGCACAGCCCAGAGGATGCCTCAACCGACCGAAACCTATTGGACCAGTTACTTGGACTTGAAGATGGCACCCTGGGCTAGGCCTTTTAGACCTATGCAGTGGTGGAAAAAGTACCCAATTGTCATACTTGAGTAAAAGTATAGACAACTTAATAGAAAGTCAGTCAAGTAAAAGTCACCCAGTAAAATAGTACTTGAGTAAAAGTCTAAAAGTATTTGGTTCTTTCAATATTATATGTAATTGCTCAAATATAATTATCAAAAGTAGAAGTAAAAATAATTTCAAATTCCTTATATTAAGCAAAGCAGACACCATTTTCTTGTTTTTAAAATGTACGGACAGCCAGGTGCACACACCAACATTTACAAAAGATGCATTTGTGTTTAGTTAGTCCATCAGACCATAGGCAGTAGGGATGACCACATGTTCTCTTGATGAGTCTGAATTTCACAATTCTCCTATCCTGCTAAGCATTCAAAATGTAACGAGTACCTTTGGTTTTCTTTAGGAATGTATTGAAGTAAAAATGGTCAAATATAAATAGTAAAGTACTGTCACGTTGTATAAATGGTTGGAAACAGGCGCAGGAAAACGTAATAGGGGGTTTTAATACTCAAACTACACAACATGCCAAGAAAGGCAAGGGGACGAAGCCCAAAACAAACACGTATACAAAACACACAGGGATGTAACCCAAACAAAAGACTGAGATTAAATCTCTAATAATTGCACAGGATGAGACCCGTAGTAATAATTGCACAAATGTATTTATAAAGCCCTTTTTACATCAGCGGATGTCAAAGTGCTGTACAGAAACCCAGATCTAAAACGCCAAACAGCAAGCAATGCTTCCCCATTATCCCCTGGGTACTTATAACTGTGTTTTCTGCCTGTCTGTGCCAGTTTGTTTTATTCATTCAAACCTACCAGTGTTTTCCTTTGAGCCTGTCTTTCCTATAGTCCCTGTTTTCTAGTTTCCCGGTTTTGACCTTTCCTGCCTGTCCCGACTCTGAGTCTGCCTGCCTTGGCCCAGTATTCTGGATTATCAAACGCTGCCTGCCTTGACTTGTCATTTTCCTGTCCCTGCAATAATCATTGTTATTTCAACACAGTCTGCACTTGGGTCTTAACTGAAATGTGATAATATACAATTAATAATCAGTGGGAAATAGGAACCAGGTGTGCATAATTAGACAAGACAGTCTGGGATTGGTGGTAATGAACCAATTCAGTGACACCTAAAAGCCAATGACCTAGAACATGGAATGAGCCGCAGTACCGGAGGGATCCGTGACAAGTACAGACACCCCAAAAAACGACTTAAGTAGTACATGAATGTATTTTTACTTAAGTACTTTACACCACTGGCCCTACAGTTGAAGTTGGAAGTTTACATACACTTAGGTTGGAGTCATTTTTCAACCACTCCACAAATTTCTTGTTCACTTCTTGGTGACAGGGGGCAGTATTTTCACGTCCGGATGAAATGCATGCCCAAATTCAACTGCCTGCTACTCATCCCCAGAAGATAAGATATGCATATCATTAGTAGATTTGGATAGAAAACACTGACATTTATAAAACTGTTTGAATCATGTCTGTGAGTATAACATAACTTATTTAGCAGGCGAAACACAGAGAACAAACCATGCAGATATTTTTTTGTTTGTTGAGGTCACTCTCTTTTCAATGGGTTTTCATTGGGAATCCAGATTTCTAAGGGACCTTCTTGCAGTTCCTATCGCTTCCACTGGATGTCAGCAGTCTTTAGAAATGGGTTGAGGTTATTCCTTTATGTAATGAAGAAGTACGGCCATCTTGAACGAGGGTCACTTGAAGTGTACTGTTAGATAGAGGCGCGTGACCAGAAAGCTAGCTACTGTTTGTTTTCCTCCTGTATTGAACACAGATCATCCCGTCTTCGATTTTACTGATTATTTATGTTAAAAAATACCTAAAGTTGTATTACAAAAGTAGCTTGAAATGTTTTAGCAAAGTTTACAGGAAACTTTTGAGATATTTTGTAGTCACGTTGCACAAGTTGGAACCGGTGTTTTTCTGGATCAAACGCACCAAATAAATTGACATTTTGGATATATCGACGGAATTAATCGAACAAAAGGACCATTTATGATGTTTATGGGACATATTGGAGTGCCAACAAAAGAAGCTTGTCAAAGGTAAGGCATGAATTATATTTTTATTTCTGTGTTTTGTGTCGCGCCTGCAGGGTTGAAATATGGTTTCTCTCTTTGTTTACAGAGGTGCTATCCTCAGATAATAACATTGTTTGCTTTTGCCGAAAAGCCATTTTGAAATCTGACATGTTGGCTGGATTCACAACAAGTGTAGCTTTAATTTGCTATCTTGCATGTGTGATTTAATGAAAGTTCGATTTTTATAGTAATTTAGTAATTGATTTGAATTTGGCGCTATGCATTTTCCCTGGCTTTTGGCCAGGTGGGACGCTATGACCAAAAGGCAAAATGCCTCCTGCGGGGACTGGGGCTGGGATAAAAAATAAAAAATGTATTTTTATTTTTATATATACACAGTTGAAGTCGGAAGTTTACATACACTTAGGTTGGAGTCATTAAAACTCATTTTTCAACCACTCCACAAATGTCTTGTTAACAAACTATAGTTTTGGCAAGTTGGTTAGGACATCTACTTTCTGCATGACACAAGTCATTTTTCCAACAATTGTTTACAAACAGATTATTTCTCTTATCATTCACTGTATCACAATTCCAGTGGGTCAGAAGTGTACATACACTAAGTTGACTGTGCCTTTAAACAGCTTGGAAAATTCCAGAAAAAAATGACAGGGCTTTAGAAGCTTCTGAAAGGCTAATTGACATCATTTGAGACAATTGGAGGTGCACCTGTGGATGTATTTCAAGGCCTACCTTCAAACTCAGTGCCTCTTCCCTTGCAATCATGGGAAAATCAAAAGAAATCAACCAAGACCTCAGAAAAAAACTGTAGACCTCCACAAGTTTGGTTCATCCTTGGGAACAATTTCCAAATGCCTGAAGGTACCACGTTCATCTGTACAATTGTACTCAAGCATAAACACCATGAGACCACGCAGACATCATGCCGCTCCTAGAGATGAACGTAATTTGGTGCGAAAAGTGCAAAATCAATCCCAGAACAACAGCAAAGGACCTTGTGAAGATGCTGGAGAAAACAGGTACAAAAGTATCTATATCCACAGTAAAACTAATCCTATATTTTTATTTTTTTTATTTTTTTATTTCACCTTTATTTAACCAGGTAGGCTAGTTGAGAACAAGTTCTCATTTGCAACTGCGACCTGGCCAAGATAAAGCATAGCAGTGTGAACAGACAACACAGAGTTACACATGGAGTAAACAATTAACAAGTCAATAACACAGTAGAAAAAAAAATGGGCAGTCTATATACAATGTGTGCAAAAGGCATGAGGAGGTAGGCGAATATTTTTGCAGATTAACACTGGAAATAAATGATCAGATGGTCACATAAAGGACAAAGAGCAGGAAAGTAAATAAATAAAAAAAACAGTATAAAAACAGTATTTGAGGTAGGTGAAAATGGGTGGGCTATTTACCAATAGACTATGTACAGCTGGTCTGATGAAACAAAAATAAAAGTCTCCAAAATTGTTTCACAGGCCATAGTACTGACCAAATGAGGTTTGGCTTTAGATGAAAGATACACCTGCTGGAGCGCGTGATTCGTGACCAGTGAACTGAGATAAGGCGGAGCTTTACCTGGACTTGGACTTGTAGATAACCTGGAGCCAGTGGGTCTGGCGACGAGAACACCATCCCAACTGTGAAACCTGAAAGGCCACTCAGCAAGGAAGGGGCTGGCAAAGCATGTACTTTTTGGAGAAATGTCCTCTGGTCTGATGAAACAAAAATAAAATTGTTTGGCCATAATGACCATCGTTTGGAGAAAAAAGAGGGAGGATTGCAAGCCGAAGAACACCATCCCAACTGTGAAGCAAGGGGCTGGCAGCATCATGTTGTGGGGGTGCCTTAATGCAGGAGGGACTGGTACATTTCACAAAATACATGGCATCATGAGGAAGTAAAATTATGTGGATATATTGAAGCAACATCTCAAAACATCAGTCAGGTAGTTAAAACTTGGTCACAAATGGGTCTTCCAAATGGACAATGACCCCAAGCATACTTCCAAACCTGTTGCAAAATGGCTTAAAGACAACAAAGTCAAGCCCTGATCTCAATCCTATAGAACATTTGTAGGCAGAAAAAAATGTGTGTGCGAGCAAGGAGACCTACAAACCTGACTCAGTTACACCAGCTCTGTCAGGGGGAATGGGCTAAAATACCCCCCAACTTATTATGGGAAGCTTGTGGAAGGCTACCCAAAATGTTTGACCCGAGTTAAACAATTTAAAGGCAATGCTGTCAAATACTAATTGAGTGTATCTAAACTTCTGACCCACTGGGAATTATGATGACAGAAATAAAAGATTCTTCTAACATTTCACATTCTTAAAATAAAGTGGTGATCCTAACTGACCTAAGAATTTTTACTAGAATGAATGTCAGGAATTGTGAAGTTTTAAGTTCCTCGGCGTACACATCACAGACAAACTGAATTGGTCCACCCACAGACAGCATCGTGAAGAAGCCGCAGCAGCGCCTCTTCAACCTCAGGAGGCTGAAGAAATTCGGCTTGTCACCTAAAGCACTCACAAACTTCTACAGATGCACAATCGAGAGCATCCTGTCGGGCTGTATCACCTGGTACGTCAACTGCTCCGCCTACAACCGTAAGGCTCTCCAGAGGGTAGTGAGGTCTGCACAACGCATCACCGGGGGCAAACTACCTGCCCTCCAGGACACCTACACCACCCGATGTCACAGGAAGGCCATAAAGATCATCAAGGACAACAACCACCCGAGCCACTGCCTGTTCACCCCGCTATCATCCAGAAGGTGAGGTCAGTACAGGTGCATCAAAGCTGGGACCGGGAGACTGAAAAACAGCTTCTATCTCAAGGCCATCAGACTGTTAAACAGCCACCACTAACATTGAGTGGCTGCTGCCAACACACTGACTCAACACCAGCCACTTTGGTAATGGGAATTGATGTAAAATATATCACGAGCCACTTTAAACAATGCTACTTAATATAATGTTTACATACCCTACATTATTCATCTCATATGTATACGTATATACTGTAATCTATATCATCTACTGCATCTTTATGTAATACATGTATCACTAGCCACTTTAAACTATGCCACTTTGTTTACATACTCATCTCATATGTATATACTGTACTCAATACCATCTACTGTATCTTGCCTATGCCGCTCTGTACCATCACTCATTCATATATCTTTATGTACATATTCTTTATCCCTTAACACTTGTGTGTATAAGGTAGTAGTTTTGGAATTGTTAGTTAGATTACTCGTTGGTTATTACTGCATTGTCGGAACTAGAAGCACAAGCATTTTGCTACACTCGCATTAACATCTGCTAACCATGTGTATGCGACAAATACATTTGATTTGATTTTTGATTTTTATGTATTTGGCTATGGTGTATGTAAACTTCTGACTTCAACTGTATGCCCGTTGTAACTCAGGAAAGGGATTTGCGGATATGCCAGGAGGCTGTGCTGAGGAACATCATGGCAAAAGGTTGGCTGAGGTAATGTGTTCTGCTTTAGGAGAGTATAATGTTCTGCGATCTCGTCCACAGGAAACTGCCTGGAAGCAGGCTTTAAAAAGAGAAATCATGGAAGAGGTTAAGGACCAGATGAAGGCGCTAACAAGGGACATCATCCAGGAGCTGAAACCCTTTCAAAGAGCTGACCCACTGTGGCCGAACGGAGGAGGCCATCACCCTACTCTAACATATGGGCTGAAGGTAACTCATTTTGCCACCATTGCCAGGCCCGAAAACATAGCAAGAAATGTATAGGCAATTCTCAGAATCTGGCCCAACTTTAAACTAGCTAGCCCTGTTGATGAAGTCCGAGCAGTAGGGTCACCTGGTAATGGTTGTTTAAACGGGCCACCGCAACTTGTATTGCAGATTGTCCAACAGTGGACGTTCATGTAGATGGAGTTAAACTTCCAGGGGAGCCAGACACAGGCTCGCAAGTAACTCTGATGCAACAACACTTACTGAACCAATGCTTCCTTCATTGTAGTAGGGTGGGGGGGAAACCCTGCGGTTTTGACACTCAAGGCTGCTAGTGGCATTGAGATTCCTTACATTAGGGTAAGTTATGGACTTTGAAGTTGGAGATGTCAAAATACCAAATCGAGGATTTGTAATTGTAAAGGATGAACCTTCAACTGACCCCCTCATTATTGGTATGAATGTTATAATTGCATGGCTGGACAGACACTGTTATTCAAAAGCCATGGGAACGCAGTGACTTTGCCTTGCCAGATCCCCCGTCCTCAGCCGGTCAAAAGAGGAGCCTCTACCACCTGCCCGTGGACAGACACTGCCAATTGGAAGGAGGGGTCTCTTGGATATGTTGGGCCTATTGGCCGTCATGAGACCCGTATTCCTCGCCCGATCCAGACACTGTGGATGTGGGTGCCCATGGAGCCCAAGACCGGAGTGTGACCAATGTGGTGGTGGTACCTGACCAGCAGGGGGACTCTGGTACACAGGTTATTGAGTGGCAGACTGGTCTGCTGAGTGATCCAGACATCCAAGCTGTCAAACGGTATGTGGAGATGGAGTTGATGCCAGGGGCACGTTGGTGTGTTGTGTAGGAGATTTACAGACCCTAACATCCACGAGCAACGCTTACAGATTGTCCAACATCCATGTACCAGGACGTGTGGACAAAGTACATTGAAGGTGCAGGCCATGTGGGGGTGAGGAGGACCGTGTCTCAAATTCGTCAGCACTTCTTCTGGCCACGCATGGTAGAAGAGGTATGGGGTTTTCACTCTTGGGGGACTATCTGTAGCCTGCAGACAGTGGAGACTAGAGTCCCCTTAAGCCCCACTGTTGTAAGTAGGGAAGTAGAAGCAGTTAATAAGAAGCATAGGCAGAACCATGTCCACAATACCCAGACTTCCTACAAGGTCCTAGGTAAGCCGGTGTGGTAGGGGAAGGCAGCACAGTGACTGGAGTAGATGTTTTTTATACTGCTCCTGCAGTTGAGCCCACTGGGCAGGACAGAGCAGTTTTATCCTGACGCTCCTTCCGTGTGACCCTTGGACAACCGTTAGACTGCTGTGGAAAGCATGAAAGACTTATAGTGTAGCAGGAAGGCCAACCTGTATATACTTCTGGAGCCGCAACTACTAGACCAAGCCAGCCTTCGGAACGCCTGAAATACAGCAATATTGTGTACCTTAAGGTGATTCGCTGATCTGGCTTCACCGTGTGGGAAAGCTGTGTGAGAGAATCTATACTACTGTTGGTGAACCTGTGAATATGGACTGAACTGAGGATGACGTTGGTGCCATCTGTTGGAATAAGACTGTCTTTTAATTGTGTACACTACTTCAGCCTCCTCCTTTTGTGTTATTGTTACACTGCTCCCCTCCTAAACCAAGATCTTGTTATTTTGTAATTATTCCATTGACTTCCTACTGGGCTTATATCACACATAGGTGGCGCAGTACGGCTACATTCTGCCCTCGGCTGCCTGACATTACCCCCATTCCTTTCATCTGGCAGTGGCCTGCTTGATGAGCTGAAATGTCTCAGAACAATATGTGCATATCCTTGTTATCCTTAAGAGTTGTACTTGTCTTTCAGTTGCTAGATGTGGAGAGAAGCCAACAGTTGTTTAATGTGGATTTTATCAGTAACAACGATCGAAATGCATTGACTTACACATGTAGTAACTTTTATAAACTTGAGGGCCCAGGGCAAGTGATGTGTCATAGTGATGGAAAATGTGACTAGTTTCGGGAAACTAGGCATATGTCACGCATCTGTTCTTCACAGGAGGCAGAAATGCCTTCTGGAACATGTGAACGTTCTTGTGCCTTGATAACAAACTTGTAAGCCATTTGTACATACCCATAAAATTGTTCAATTGGTTTAGCCACAGAAAAAGCCAGCTACCTTCCCACTAGCCACGATTGGCTGAAATAATGAACAGGCTGGACTTGCCAAGAGATGATTTCGGTTTGGTCTGCCATGTAGCACGCTTCTGTCTATTTGAGCTGGTCAGTATGTGTAGGTAATCCTTTCTAACAAAGCTTTTTTTTAAAGATATCACATAGTAGAAGTGCATAAATGTTGCTCTCCACTTTCTGGAGGACTGTGTTTTGAAATCAGTGGAATTAGAGTATGATAAGCTAAGGGATGGAGAAAACACCTGTCTCCGGATTACAACTTCAAACTAAGGGCAACCATGGCATCTATGTCAGAGGGAGAAGTGTCCATCCATTTTTTTCTATTGTGTTATTGACTGTACGCTTGTTTATTCCATGTGTAACTCTGTGTTGCTGTTTGTGTCACACTGCTTTACTTTATCTTGGCCAGATCTCAGTTGTAAATGAGAACATGTTCTCAACTAGCCTACCTGGTTGAATAAAGGTCAAATTAAAATAAATAAATTGACCCTGGTTGGTTAGCTACCTGCAGATTCATGCAGGGTAGTAACGTCATGAGTTGGGATTATGGTTCATTGTTTAGCTAGCTACATGTTTTAACAAAAGACTCCACTATGCAATTAACCATTTCAATAGAATGTTAATAATGTCACTGCAACAACTGTTGATAGACGTATTTGGTCAATTCGCTCTGGCTATCTAGTTGATGAATTTACGAACGCTCAACAACCATTGAATATGGCCGGTGTCAGTAAAAAAGCACCATAATTTGCAAATAAATTCATTAAAAGTCCTACAATGTGATTTTCTGGATTTTTTTCTCATTTTGTCTGTCATAGTTTAAGTGTACCTATGATGAAAACTACAGGCCTCTCTCGTCTTTTTAAGTGGGAGAACTTGCACAATTGGTGGCTGGCAATACTTTTTTGCCCCACTGTACTATTTTCTAAGCTCTGAGTCTCTACTTTTATTCATTGTAAAGAACACCATTTCAAATTTTGCTACATAAGACCGAATCGAGCCGGTTGGTCACAAATGGTCAAGCAAATCCACTTGTATAGGTAATTAAATGAATCACTAGCTAAAATGAGCAAGATAAAATCACACATCCAACTGTCTTGTCTCATGATATATAAACCATCATTGTCTTTTATATCAACTTCCTATATACCAGATCCCTGTACAGTCTACCAAAGGACTTTTGACCTGCTGGAACTTACAAAATATATGTTTGTGAAGGAAGGAGCGAGTCAGACATTTCCGTGTAAAGGACAGGATTCTATAACTTTTTTGGTTACGACATGATTCCATATGTGTTATTTTATAGTTTGATGTCTTCACTATTATTCTAGTAGAAAATAGTACATATAAAGAAAAACCCTGGAATGAGTGTCCACACTTTTGACTGGTACTGTATATTTACAAA